>NC_064040.1:15544493-15676993 GCF_932526225.1 Nematostella vectensis | reverse complement strand
GTGACGAAACGGCTATAGCAATGAAGGCAGATATATGTGTCACATTACACTTGCAATGATAAACCTGTCACGCAGATAAAAAGAGCTCTAGAAAGCATCGAGATTCCATATAACGGCATTTAAAAAAGGTTCGGGTTTGATTCGGGATCCGGTGGGAAACAAACAGTGTGTTCCAAATCAAGCTTATCTTGAAAAAGTTCTTTATGGAATGGTAGATACTTCTCACAACAAATCTCTCGCCAATTTTGCAATTGTTATAGCAAAATACTATATATATGTTTCCTATCTGACACGTGTTTAAACTTCGACATGTTTCTAGAGAGCTTCACGAAAAAGCTGAAATAGAAAAGCATATTAGAAAAATCAAGACTTATTAAGGCATGGCTAAACGGGTTTAAATTAGACTATTTTAGAATATTTAAAAAAAAGGTTTTAAAAATCATTCCGGTAAAAACAAACAAAAAAAATAAATGAAAACAAGGCACAGACATAAATCATATCAGAGGCTGCTTTATCATATTTTTTTTATATTCTTATATCTTTCAATATCAAAAAAAACTACGCAAAGAAAAAAAAAAGAAAAAAGAAAAGAAAAATACAAGAAAAAACAAAAGAAAAAAATCATACAAAAATAATAAGAAAAAAGGAAAAATGAGGGAAAAAGAGATACAAATCGCCTGGGTGCTAGGGTAAAAAAAGATCAATCTTGTTAGTCATTGTCGTTAGTAGTCTAACTGTGGTATAACATTTCTGTAATATTCTTGTACTAATTGTAATAACCATGTTGAAATTATAATAATTATTATAATAATAATTGTTACAAAGACAAAAAAACACAACACAGCCATTGCATAGACATTTCACACCAATAGAATCGTGTCACACATGAACTCACCTTTGGAAGCGTGACCGTGACGCACTGGATTCCAGTTGTCCACGTGCTCAGCACAACACTCCCCTGTTGCATTGTGGGACTGGATCCTTGTATAGCGAGCCAATCAATAGTAGCGTTACCACGTGACCCTTCCCCGGTCTCTAGCATACACGCTTTGAAGCTTCTTGCTGTTGGTTTCTCAACCCACGGGAACGTGACGTCATGAACACGTGACGTGTTGCTGTCACCATGATTGACGGACAAGAAGATGCGAACTTGATTCGAGCCCGTGAAGGCTGTTGGGAAGTAGATAGTCTGACAGTAGACTCCCTCTGGTTTGGATGTTGTGATTCGAAGCTTGCCATGCTGCACACCTGATGGGTTTAATGATGTAACAACGTGACTTTACTAGCGAAAAAAATGTAGTGATCTTGAATAACTTTGAAAGAGAAAAGATATAATATGGCATCAACATAAATTGTTACTTGAAGTCTGAGAGGTAGATATTAGTTATCGCGCACAGAAAGTGCTTATTTATAAAGCTCATGACTGACGTTGAAATCAAGGGGTCATTGACAGTACGATGATCCCGGGGTTGTTTACTGTTGATGTTTTAGTCTGAGAGCAAAGGATCTCTTGACCTAGCCATTACTTCAGCACACAGGAAGTCGTAACTAAAATACTTGAAATAACTTCCAGGTACTCAGATACGAAAACTTCCGAAAATGCAAGGAATGAATATGCATTTCTTTAAAGCTCATACAAAATAGCATCTAATAGCGCCATCACCATAACTATTGGAATTTTTCAACGAAATAAGTCCTTGAACAAAATGAAACGAAATCTTCAATTTCTAAAAGTTTGGAAAAGTTTTGGAATAAAGGTATTCCTAGACATTACTAGGATAGGGTCTGGATGGGGGGGTCTGCATGTTGGTAGACAAGATTTCCATAATTTGTCGGTGATCGGTTTAGAATTATCGGTCGGTTGTCGGTGAATCTAAGCAAGTATTCGCTTTTGTATCAGATTTCATGTATAAACAAGATTAAACATTATTTATGATTGGTTAGTAATGAATAATTTATTGATAATGAATTAATTGTAGAATAATAATTGACTTAAAAGTTGATGCAATAGGAAATACATTGTGCAGATTCTGAAATGGCCGAGATTAAGTAGATTGACGATGGAAGTAAAGAGTAAAAATACCGGAAATAATAAAATGTCGGTAGTCGGCAAACATTTTTTGTCGCTAGTCACTAGTTTTTTTCATGTTTTGTCGATAGTCAGTTGTACTTTTTAAGCCGTTTGTCGCTAGTCGGTACCCAAAAGCCAGACAGGCTAGGAAAATAGGGATCTCTGAGATAAGATGCAGTAACTAAAACATAACGGTGCGGAAATTTGTTCAAAATCCAATGAAAGCATGGCTATCTTTGTATTACGGGTAATTTGACAAAGCGCAATCTTTCGAAATACTTTTTCTTTAGTTTTCTCCAGTGCAGTAACGCTGCAAGCGAGACTTGGTGGCTATTTGTCTAAAAATCTCCAAATTGATTATGTACATCAACTGGACAAAAAAAATTATGCTTTTAAATCATCCCCTTCGCATTGAGATCCGCTCTTAGTTTGACTTACTTGCAGCGTGTGACAGAGCAACAAGCGACAAAAGGACGCACGCAACGAAGCGAAATGACGCCATCTCCACGGCACTCTGCTTCGCGGGAATGCGCTCGGTGCTTTCTTCAGGGCGTTTCTGGGGATCCAGAGGTTGTATCTGGGGCTTTTAAAGCTACCGTAAAACAGTATCCGTTGACAGACAAGTGCCTACTCTCAGGGGGAGGGTTGGTTGCAAAAATATGGTTTAAAATGGAACTTATATAAAAAAATAAGATAGGACAGGTCAAGTAGGAAGATATGATATACCTTTTAATTTAATGGTGTAGTTTTTCTTCCCTTCCCCTGGTGAAAGCATTTTTGGCCCTTTAATTTTCCTGATCAGCTCTCATTACCATTTAGATAACAATTAGATTAATTCTGTGATAAGAAGTTATACTATGATCCTCACATATTGAGGGGAATCATATTTCAGAAAGCCGCCATTTTGATATTGCGATTGGAAGAGTTATGCAGTGTTCCCGAATGAGCTGCGTGGTGAACCCAGTCGTCCTCATCATTCACCTCACTGAAGGTTGTAAAAATGTTCCAAGAAGGGGAAGCGTAGTGTTTGATTTCTTACTATGTTCAGCGCTCATACGATCTAGATCATTGAATTTCAGTTATAGAAGGAAAACAAGACTGCTGTCTGCCTTGTCTGAAAAACATGCCAGTTATAGGCGATAGTAAGCTGTTTAATTGCTCTTGTCGTGCTAAGTTCAATGTTGTTTTTGGCGGTTTGTTTTTCGATAATGCCCCGTGATTGGCACATAGCTTGCAGGGTCTATGACCCAGAAAGATATACAAATGTAGCTCTTCTGTGCTATGTTCATGAAGGAATGAACACACGGTGGATCGAAACACCACTTGTCGATTCCACCATCCAAACTCAAGGGCGGAGTAGGAGCCGACCTAAGCGTGTGTTGTGGGGAGGGGGGTGGGGGGGCTGGCCTAAGCATGTGTTGTGGGGAGGGGGGGTGGGGGGGCTGGCCTAAGCGTGTGTTGTGGGGGGGGGGGTGGGGGGGCTGGCCTAAGCATGTGTTGTGGGGGGCTGGCCTAAGCGTGTATGTGATGTGGGGAGGGGGGTGGGGGGGCTGGCCTAAGCATGTGTTGTGGGGGGCTGGCCTAAGCGTGTATGTGTTGTGGGGAGGGGGGTGGGGGGGGCTGGCCTAAGCATGTGTTGTGGGGAGGGGGGTGGGGGGGCTGGCCTAAGCGTGTGTTGTGGGGGGGGGGGGGGGGGGGGGGGGGGCTGGCCTAAGCGTGTGTTGTGGGGAGGGGGGTGGGGGGGCTGGCCTAAGCGTGTGTTGTGGGGAGGGGGGTGGGGGGGCTGGCCTAAGCGTGTTTTGTGGGGGGGGGAACCTAAGCGTGTATGTGTTGTGGGGAGGGGGGTGGGGGGGGCTGGCCTAAGCGTGTGTTGTGGGGGGGGGGCTAAGCGTGTATGTGATGTGGGGAGGGGGGGGGGGCTGGCCTAAGCATGTGTTGTGGGGGGCTGGCCTAAGCGTGTATGTGATGTGGGGAGGGGGGTGGGGGGGGGGGCTGGCCTAAGCATGTGTTGTGGGGGGCTGGCCTAAGCGTGTATGTGATGTGGGGAGGGGGGTGGGGGGGGCTGGCCTAAGCATGTGTTGTGGGGGGCTGGCCTAAGCGTGTATGTGATGTGGGGAGGGGGGTGGGGGGGCTGGCCTAAGCATGTGTTGTGGGGGGGGGGGGCTAAGTGTGTATGTGATGTGGGGAGGGGGGGGGGACTGGCCTAAGCGTGTAGACATAGACATAGACATGTTTTATTTGGAAAACGTGTGCATATTATTACTGTAAATTGTTTTGTAATCAAAATAATATAATAGTAAAGAAGAGAAATGATAAAAAGATGACGTCACCGTACTGGTTCAATTTAAACGATTTTCTCTTTCATTCTTGCACTCCCATACGAATGCTGCTATTTGTTTTTGAGTTTGCTTGTTTTGATTAATTTTTATTATTTTAAGAAATGCCATAGCAGGGTATGTATTTGTATAGTTCTCTTCTATGATTTTCGTATTCTGTGCATTTTACCAGAAAATATTTCTTGTGATCATGCGGGTTCCACTCACCTGCACACCCCCTCCCATCATGCGGGTTCCACTCACCTGCACACCCCCCCCCCCCCCCCCCCCCTCCCATCATGTGGGTTCCACTCACCTGCACACTCCCCCTCCCATCATGCGGGTTCCACTCACCTGCACACCCCCCCCCCCCCCCCCCTCCCATCATGTGGGTTCCACTCACCTGCACACCCCCCTCCTATCATGTGGGTTCCACTCACCTGCACACTCCCCCTCCCATCATGCGGGTTTCACTCACCTGCACACCCCCCCCTCCCATCATGTGGGTTCCACTCACCTGCACACCCCCCCTCCCATCATGTGGGTTCCACTAATAAAAAGGAAAGCTCTTTCAGATGTCATTGCATTTAAGTTGATATTAGTTTTGTCTTTGATAACACTATAGTATGCCTTTCTAATCGCGTTGTATGTAGGGCATTTTACAAGAAAATGTTCTTCGTTTTCTATTCCATTTTTGCAAATCGTGCACCTCCTCTCATTTGGGGGCACATATGGTTTGGCATGTCTACCTGTTTCGATGGCCAAATTATGATTGCTTAGTCTTAATTTTGTGACGGCAATTCTGTGTTGTACATTATTAATTTGGGTAAGATATTTTTCAAGTTCGTAGACCACCTTGAAGGTCCTGAAAGTTCGCAATTTATTCTTTTGGCGTGGGTCTCTTCTACTATCATTGTGAATCTCACTTAGCCACACCTGTCGCTCGATATCTTCAAAGCGCATCTTTATTAAATTTATAGACGTGTTTGGGGCATCAAGCCATATATAGCCCAAGCCTGCTCGATCTAAAATGTTTTTCAGTTTGTGCACCCAAGTTACCTTGCTGTTATTTTCTAAAGAATCTAGGAAAGCCAACACAGCAAGTTTACTGTGGTCAGAATTTATCATTTTTTGCCAATATTTTATTGCTCTACATTTGGCTTTTAAACGCATTGGAAATCTACCGACCTCGGATCTACATGCATTAGAACTGCAGTACCTGTTGACGCCTAGCAGCCAACGTATAAACCTTGTGTGTACAGATTCTATGGGGTCTTTTTCTAGTTTGTCATTGCAGTCTGTTCCCCACACCTCGCTACTATATAATAGAATTGGGGTTACAAGGGTATCAAAGAGCCTAAGTGTTAGAGTTATTTTGTCTCTAAAGTGGTTTCCCATTTCTTTTCGAAGCTTATACAAAGCTTTTAGTCCGACCTTCTTTATTTCTTGCTTTGCTAGGCTGAAGTTCCCAAAGGTGCTAAAATGCACCCCAAGGTATTTATATGACTTGACAATGTCAACTTTACTGTTTCTGTATTTAAAGAGATAGTTGTTCATTGTTTTCCCAGAGTTATTAAATATCATTATCTTAGTTTTTTCTAGATTAACAGTGAGTTTTGCTTCATCACAAAATTCGCTTAGTTTGTCTAAATATTTTTGTAGCCCCGTGGCAGTCTTCGAGACGATTACCAAATCGTCGGCATAAAGTAAACAACTAGTAGGTCGTGAATTGAGTTCGACATCGTTGCAATTTCTTACTGTATTTAGTTCCTCGGACAAGCTGCTGAGATAAAAATTAAATAGTGTCGGGGAAATCATACATCCCTGTTTCACTCCGTTGTAACACCTAAAGGCTGGCGTTAACAGATTTCTAATTTTGACTGAGGACTTATCATTTGTGTAAATTGATTTCAAAACTTCAAGAAATCGCCCTGTTACGCCTGAACGCTCTAGCTTATCAAAAAGTTTGTGTCTTGGTACTCTGTCGAAAGCTTTACTGAAATCAACATAACACGTAAATAGGAAGTTTTGTTTCTTTTTTGGCTTTGCTTTAACGTATTTGTCAATCAAAGATTTTAGGATGAAAATACTATCCACTGTTCCATGCTCTTTTCTGAATCCTCCCTGCTCAGGTTTGATTATTTTTCTTTCGACAAGGTAATTGTACAATCTGTTGTTCATTATGGATGTGAAAACTTTTCCTAGTGACGAGAGTAAGGTAATACCTCTAAAATTTTCCGGTTTACTAGGATCTCCTTTTTTCAGGATCGGTACTATCAGACCATAACTCCAGCTAGATGGGTATTCCCCACTATTCAAAATTTTATTAAACAAAATTTGTAATGGCTTTTTCAGAGTTTCTTCGCCGCACTTTAATACTTCGTTTAAAATATTATCAGCGCCGGGTGCTTTACCCGTTTTTAGACTTTTTATGGCGTTAGTTATTTCGAGTTCCGTGAATTCGTGATCCAATGGCCCTTGCCTATTGTTTATTCGCGTTTTTTCTACTTCTTCCATTGTATTTTGTGATTCTATTGTCGCGTTTAATTGTTCGAAGTGCTGATGAAAAACAGCAGCTTCTTCGGGTCTAATTTGATGTGATTGTTTATGTGTATTGCTGTTGAAAATCCTATTTATTTGTTTCCAAGTGTTTTTAGAGTTTCTGAAATCGATACTGTTTACTATATTATTATAATGCGTATACTTTTTCCGCCTACAGAGTTTTTTAAAAGACTTCTTTTTTTCCTTCAAGACGGCTCCTAGCTCGCGTTGGTCAGGCTGCTTTGAAAGTAATTTGCCTAGTGAGCGTAAATTTTCTTTTTCATTTTTACATTCCTTGTCGAACCACATTTTGTTAACGCTGCTCTCTTTTATGTCATTGTTTTGGTAGCGCAGTCCTGCGTTTTCGCATGCGGATAAGAGCGTTTCTGTAAAAAGATCTACTGATGTGTCTACGCAATTATTATTTAAAGCCGTATTTAAATTTGTTTGCACTTCTTCGGACTCGAACAATAGCTTTAACTCGCTACTGATCTCGTTATTCCAGCGCAATCTTTTGAGCTCACTTAGTTGTACGTTTTCTGAATTATCTTTTTGTTTAAATGTAAATTTCAGGTTTAGACTGCATGAAAGCGAACAGTGATCAGTCAGGTGTGGCTCAAGCGGATTCACAATGAAATAATCAACAATGTCTAAACTTTCATTATTTACAATTATGTAATCAACAACGCTGCTTCCGTTGTATCGAAAGCAGGTTTTCTTACCTTCAAGGTCACCTACTACTCTGCCGTTCAAAATTCGCATATTGAGTGCAGTGCACGTTTCTATTAAATTTCTTCCTCGGCTGTCAATCACCTTAGAGTCTTGTGAATTTCTATTATTTGGAATATCAATTTGGTAATCTTTTGGTAGACCCATAAATTCGTCATTTTGTTCATCATCCAGAGCAAATTCTTGCAAAATACCCGTTCTTGCATTAAAGTCCCCTTGGATAATGACATCCCCCTTTAGAGAGAGCCTTAATATTTCAAATTCAAGTTCTTCTAGAATGTCTTCTTCATAATTATTACATCGCCCGTTTGCTGGGCTTAGATACACAGTTCCTAAATAAATGTCTTTTTGTAAGTTGAAAATATTTTTACACAATTTAACCCATAGGACATTTTCATTATCTGTTGGTATATATTTAACTCCACTGGAAATGTTTTCTCTGATGTACACGGCTATACCCCCCGATTTTTTGTATCTTGTTGAATCTCTATGTTTTACAAAATGTTTATAGTTGTTTATTTTGAGATCGGAATTTTGATTTGCATGCGTTTCCACTATCCCAAAAATGTCGTGTCTTTTAATAGTGCTTAAAGTATCATTAAATTTTAACTTATTTCCCACAACCCTACTGTTGAAACCGTTTAAGTTCCAACAACCAAAACGAATCTTTTTCTGATTACATGTGAATTAAATTATTTAAACATATGCACTTATCTTGGACGGTGCGCAAACCCCTGTCTTTTGAAATATTCCGCCAATGCGTCAAGTGCTCGGAAAGGTGGTGGAAGTGTCGGAAATGCTTCATTATAGCTTGAATTCCATGGGGGTCTTTGTCTTCTTTGTCTGTTAAATTTCCTAGCTTGTTGTCCTTCTCGATTGGATTCCTTGTCTTCGCTTCTCAGACCAACTTGTACCTTGATGTTCGTCACTAACTTTTTGGTACCAACTCGATTGTTCAAGTGGGTGTCATCGTAGAAGGAGTCCTCATCGATGTTTCCAAATCGGTCCGCAGTGACTTTTTGATTGTTGATGAAATTACATAATCCCTGATTGTTCCGACAGATTTCTTCGTAATAATAATTTACGTCATCTACTTTTACATTGTCTCCCTTGAGACTGTATAAAACTCCCGACACATAGATGTTTGCTTTCGGCCAACGTGATTTTAATTTCTGAACACATCTTTGCATGTTGTCAGCGATGTCTGTTGCTCTAGACTTCCTTAAATCATTTACCCCGGAGTGAACCACAATACATTCGTAGTCGTTTTTGTCTTCTTTTGTAAGCGAAACGATGTACTCCTCCATTTCCTGCGTTCCACCTTGTACGTATTGCTTATTTACAAATCGGCTTGGACAGAATCTACGGTTGTTTATACCTCTGAGAACGGAATCACCCAGTAGTAGAACTGGTCCATTACTACTGCCACTGGTTTGCGCAGCACTGCTTGGTTGATTGGGGCGATTTTCCCGTTGCTGAGTGCTTGGGTGGCTACTAGTATCCCGAGGTGTTTCAAGTCGGCTGTTTCTGTGACTAGCATACTGTCTGTTTATATCTATTGCCTCTCTCTGACCGGATTGCCGTGACTGATCAAGTATTTCAATTCGGTGACTTTCGCTGGTTTCTTGACTGCATACTTCAATTTGCTTCCGTCTGTTCGCGTGAGTGGGTTGATTGCGTGGTCTCGTGAATCTGCGCCACTGTTTCTTCTGTCTTTAGGAGTTGATCCTTAATTTCTCCTAAGTCGCCTAATATTTTGAGGATTGTTTCCGCTGTTGATGCAGATTTATTTTTGACGGACTTAAACTCGCTTGTTACTTTGTTTGACAGGTTGGAGACTTGTTTAGCGACATCTTTAATACTTTCGCTTATTTCAAACTTGAGTGAGTCGATTTGACTTTCACAATGCATCTTCACATCGGACAGACCATTCTTTATCTTCTGTTTCCAATCCTCCAAATCAATACTTTGCTCCCCAATCTCGATCGTATTTTTGGAAACTTGACTTTCTATTTTCGTGTTAAACTCTCTTTGAGTTGCCATAAAAGCTTCGAACTCTTCATAGCGAGCATCATGCATCGCTTTTTCGCCTTTCTCTTCGTCCTGTTTCTTGCTCGATTGTGATATCTCTTCGCCCGCTTCTGCTTGATCAGTTTCGGTCTCAGCATTTTCGTTATTGCCACTATTTGTGTTTACTAGATCGGTGAGTTTTGAGATATAACCATCTTTACCCGCACCTTGTATCTGGAGTGTATTCGTGCTGGTGTAGAAATTAACCGTCACCGATTCAAATTTAAGTACTCTTGTTGCTCCGTTCCTACTTATGCTGACAAATTTATCGTTATTTCCTTCCTCTAAGTAGGACAACAGAAATTCTTTTAGTTGATCAGAGTCTCCGCTCCATCTGAATTGCTTTTTCTTGTTAATACTTAATAGTTTCTTGTGCTCCGTTATCCCAACTATGTCCGCCATGATGTTTCATCATGTCTTTCATCACCTCCCATCATGCGGGTTCCACTCACCTGCACACCCCCCCCCCCCTCCCATCATGTGGGTTCCACTCACCTGCACACCCCCCCCCCTCCCATCATGTGGGTTCCACTCACCTGCACACCCCCCCCCCCTCCCATCATGTGGGTTCCACTCACCTGCACACTCCCCCTCCCATCATGCGGGTTCCACTCACCTGCACACCCCCTCCCCCTCCCATCATATGGGTTCCACTCACCTGCACACCCCCCCCCTCCCATCATGTGGGTTCCACTCACCTGCACACCCCCCCTCCCATCATGTGGGTTCCACTCACCTGCACACTCCCCCTCCCATCATGCGGGTTCCACTCACCTGCACACCCCCCCCCCCCCTCCCATCATGTGGGTTCCACTCACCTGCACACCCCCCCTCCCATCATGTGGGTTCCACTCACCTGCACACTCCCCCTCCCATCATGCGGGTTCCACTCACCTGCACACCCCCTCCCCCTCCCATCATGCGGGTTCACTCACCTCCACACCCCCCTCCCATCATGTGGGTTCCACTCACCTGCACACCCCCCCCCCCCTCCCATCATGTGGGTTCCACTCACCTGCACACTCCCCCTCCCATCATGTGGGTTCCACTCACCTGCACACTCCCCTCCCATCATGTGGGTTCAACTCACCTGCACACCCCCTCCCATCATGTGGGTTCCACTCACCTGCACACCCCCTCCCATCATGCGGGTTCCACTCACCTCCACACACTCCCCCTCCCATCATGTGGGTTCCACTCACCTGCACACACCCCCTCCCATCATGTGGGTTCCACTCACCTGCACACTCCCCCTCCCATCATGCGGGTTCCACTCACCTGCACACTCCCCCTCCCATCATGCGGGTTCCACTCACCTGCACACTCCCCCTCCCATCATGCGGGTTCCACTCACCTCCACACCCCCCTCCCATCATGCGGGTTCCACTCACCTGCACACCCTCCCATCATGTGGGTTCCACTCACCTGCAACACCTGTATGTGTTGTGGGGAGGGGGAGCAGGCCTAAGCGTGTATGTGTTGTGGGGAGGGGGGGGCTGGCCTATGCGTGTATGTGTTGTGGGTAGGCTCTTACCGAAAGTGCTCGTTAAAAAGCATTAAATGCTAAAAGCAGTGCTTGTTTTTTGCCAAAAAAGTGCTAAAATAATGCTTTTTTTTAATGCTTGTGGATTAAAAAAAATGCTCATTTTTCAGACTTTTTTTAATCATATAGAACATTACATTTTTAGATTTTCGCTCACATGTTAAAACGATCAATGTTTTTTCTAAGTCCAACACACGCTTGTCATTGGGTCATCATTACCCATTTTAGAAGTTAGTCATCGCTTGTTGTACTGGGTCATCACACTTGCTTGAAGATAGTCAACTAAGGCATGCTCCTATTGGTCGTTGAATGCGGAATTGAGAACAGAGAATAACCTTTCTGCTGCAGCCGAGGATGGCTGCGCCAACAGCACTTTCTCCACTGCAGAAGCAAAGTGAGGGAGCTGTTCCTTGTGGTCGTGCCACCATTTTACCTTTCGCTCTTCTGTGTTGATTACCACATCTGCAGTGGCAGCTAAGTAAGCAGGTAGTTCAGCAATTAGGCCGTTGATAATGCAATCATCATTGCATTCCCAGAAATAAGGGACATTAGCCAGCGGTTTCTCTCGGCTCACATTTTGCTAGGCCCGCGAATAGGGCCTAGCAAAATAGGAATAACAGCGGTATCAGAAATAAAAACGAGATTCCGGCCAGCACAGGGGCTTCCCTTTTGTTCTTACACTAGAAGTTTTTAATCAGGTTGACTAAAATTCCAAATAAAAGTAGTATTAGCGGTATTTAAACGTGCAAGGGGCATCTCTGATTTGATACATCCAATGATACCATTATCAGTGCGGCAGTCTTGCTGAGGTTGGAAAACATTATATGCGCTAATTTAAAAAAATGTATTTTAGAAAGGCTTTACGTTTCCCCTGTGTCAATCCCAGAAAGCCGTGGGGCCGTTTAAAAACAAAATGGAGAACGGACGAACGGAGAGAAGTTGTTCTTGTGGAGCGCACCGTTTTCCTTGCTTCAGTCTGTATCTTAAAGACAACAATAATGGTTTCTGAACTAGGCATAACTACATCAAATGTTATTTCCTCGGGAACAAGATTGGAAGGCGCTACTGCCTATTTTATTGGCCAAGTTGATGGAAGGATAGTCGATTTACCAATTTCGAGTCCTGCACCTGTGATGCGGCGAACAGTTCTACCTTTTAAACGACTATACTTTTATGCCCGATTTCAATAAAATTACAGAGAATGTATGGAGGATTGTATGCTCTCAAGCGAACAAAAGTGCAATGTCCAAGGAACAATTATAGGGCTTTCTCTGGCATCGTTTGAACGGAAAGTGTATCACTCGAATGGCAAGGTTTTTTTTTTTTCGAGTCCTGCATCGTGATCCCAAAATCTCTGAAACGAGAAAATTTGATAAAATGTGATGTCTCCCCACATTTCCTTATAATAAATGGCAGCCATTTTGACATTGTATGTGCACTATTACGCATGCGTGGCGGCCATGTTGTCTCTTATTTCTGGGAATGGAGAAAAGGGAAGATTCGCAAGGCCTCTACTGAGTGCTGAGTTGGCTTCAGCCACTGGACGCTGACCGGACACATATACCTCGCAGCCTTGAACGCTAACACTGTGTTGTATAGTTGGACATTGAACTTTCTCAGAAACCAATCTATGGCTGATTGAACACATGCCTTTGCCTGCTGTTCGAGGGCTGCTACGTTTTGGGCAGGATTTTCTTCAGCGATTGCTGCTGCGACTGCACACACATTTGGAAAAAGAGGGGCTTGGCAGGCTTGGGCAACAGCATGGAGTTTCTCATAACACGAGAACACGAGAGGGCCATCACCTTCCAAGAAATAGGTCGCTTTTACAAAGTGCTCCCCAACATCGATGGTGATGGCGAGCTCGAGCTTCAGGTTGATCACTCTCTCAGGATCGGAAAGTATTGCCTGGAGTTGAGGGAGTAACTGTGGACCAATATTAGCGGCTTCTGCTTCTATCAAGAATCCCTCAATATCTCCAAACTGCAGTAACATTTGTTTGTAGACTTCCCACTTTGACCACCATCTGGTCTCACTGTATGATCTCGGTCTTTGCCCAGTCAGATCTTTCCACAACAACTTTGTCTTGTAACTATGGGATTTTCCAACGCACAATGGAAAATTTACTGCAGGGTATTCCGAATGTTGTAGTACGAATAGATGATATTCTCATTGCCGGGAAGACATCAGCAGATCATCTCAAAAGTCTAACAGAAGTCCTGTCACGTCTGGACAAAGCTGGCGTCCGTCTTAAACGTTCGAAGTGCATTTTTCAAGCACCTGAAGTCACTTACCTGGGACACCGCATAGACAAAGATGGTATCCACCCCCTTGACGAGAAAATCAAAGCAATTCAAGAGTCACCGAGACCTTCTAATCTGAAAGAACTGCAAGCCTTTTTAGGCATGCTTAACTATTACGCTTGTTACATACCTAACATCACTACAATACTATCTCCTTTACATCAGCTGTTAGTCAAAGACACACCTTGGAACTGGAGTGAAGCACATGAAAAATCTTGGAACCAAGCCAAGTCCACACTTCACTCTTCACAACTTATGCATTACAGCTTGGAAAGAGAGTTAACCCTTGCTTGTGACGCATCACCATATGGTCTTGGTTGTGTTATTTCACATGTGATGGATGATGGGACTGAACGTCCTATTTCATATGCCTCACGTACTCTGTCCCCAGCCGAAAAGAACTATTCACAGCTCGACAAAGAGGCAGCAGCCATCATGTTCGGGGTGAGGAAGTTCCACTCATACTTATATGGACGGAGTTTTACCATCTACACTGATCACAAACCCCTGCTGGGTCTGCTACAGTCAACTAAACAAATACCGACCTCAGCCTCACCACGCATATTGAGGTGGGCGGTATTCCTGTCAGGCTACTCATACACTTTAGTATATCGAGAAGGCCAGAAAAATGGTAATGCCGATGGCCTGAGCCGGCTGCCATTGCCAAATGAAACCAGAAATGTTCCAGTGCCTGGCGACATTATGTTTGTAATGAATCATCTTGAAGTCAACACACCCGTTAAAGTCAAGGACATTGAGCGTTGGACCTCAAAAGATCCTATTCTTAGTGCAGTACGACACCAAGTAATGTCCGGTTGGCCCAATTCAAATGATCGCATTGAGTTCAAGCCCTACTCTTATAGAAAGCACCAACTTAGCTGTCAGGATGGCTGTCTACTCTGGGGCTCTCGCGTAGTCATTCCTCCTCAAGGAAGAGTCAAGCTTCTCCAGGAACTACATGATGGACATCCTGGAATGGTTCGCATGAAAATGTTAGCCCGAAGCTATTTCTGGTGGCCTGGCCTGGACGCGGATATTGAGCAAAAGGTGAAAGATTGCACAAGCTGCCAAAGTAATGCTAAGGCACCTTCTACTGCACCCCTACATCCGTGGGAGTGGCCGTCTAGACCTTGGTCTCGCATACATATTGACTATGCAGGACCTTTCGAAGGACACATGTTCCTGGTGATCGGTGATGCCTATAGTAAGTGGATCGAGGTATTCAAGACAAACTCCAGTACTGCTGCAGTAACCATCCAGAAGTTAAGAGAATGCTTCTCAGTACATGGACTGCCTGATATCATTGTATCTGATAATGCTACTGCCTTCATAGGTGAAGAATTTGCCCTTTTTATGTCTGAGAATGGCATAAAACACATCACTTCAGCACCTAAACACCCAGCATCCAATGGATTTGCTGAAAGATATGTTCGCACTTTCAAGGAAACAATGAAGAAGATGGGAGGGGAAAAGGAAAACTTAGACACGAAGTTAAGCAGATTTCTACTAAGCTATCGTACCACACCTCATGCAACCACTGGTAAAACACCCGGTGAGCTATTAATGAACCGGAAGCTGAAGACGCGCTTGGACCTGGTAAACCCCCTTAGTCAGGACACAATTCGCACTCGTGTAGAAGATAAACAGCTCGCACAGAAGAAACAACACGACAATCTAGTGCCACTCAGAGAATTTCAAGTGAATGACCCAGTATTTGTCAAGAATTTTTCATATGGTCCAAAGTGGTTATGTGGAACAATTATTCAACAGTCAGGACCGGTTTCGTATGTCGTTCAACTCAGTTCAGGTGGAGTGTTTCGACGACATGTTGACCATCTTCGCCTGAGGACAAGCACACCCACAGTCGCCAATGATCTTCAGAGTTCAACAGAATTGGCCCAAGTTCCAATGCAAACAACTGTACCCAAGCAGATTCCAGAGGAATTTAAGGAACATGAGATCACAGTTCCAGAACCTTCATTGGAACCGAAGAAGACAGAGCTTCCAGCTTCTGAGCCTGCAAGTACTCTGCGAAGAAGTACTCGACTCAAAACCACACCTACTCACCTCAAAGACTATGTATGTTAATTTTAAGCAGCATATCACACACTGTGTACATTTTTCCGGATCTGATGGATTGACAACTTGTCAAGAACTTGTCATGGACATTGTTGTTGTTTTTTACTTATTGACATGTTGTGTGTATAAATTTGATAGTTTTACTGGCCTCAGCAAGCAAGTATCTTTTAGTTGTAAACTTGGGTGGGGCAGTATGTAATGTTTGGGATTCCTGTTTGTATGACCGCAAGGTTTTCTGGGTAACAGCAATAAACAACGAGAGTCCGCCATTACTGTTTATTCGTTTTGATCCTAAGGTTTTTCTCAAATACATTACAAAGCCCTTTAGGATGTCAGTGTAAGTTATCCTAAAGGACATGCCGTCTTAGTAGCATATAAATATGGGTGCGTACCGAAGCCCAAACACACCAAAAACTCACCCTTTAAACTCTTGAGAACTTGAAGAGAAACGTGTTAGAAAATACTTGTAGACACCAGATCTTGTTAACATTTTGTAACAGCAAACAAGTAAAAACCGGTACCTCCCCCAGCCAAGCGGGTCCTTTTCGTTTTGTCACAAGTGGTCAGAGAGAGTCATAGCCGCTTGTTACATGTGGTTAGATAACCCAAAAGTATAGCTGTTACACTCGGAATAAAAGTGTTCTTAAAACGATTTGTGTTTATGCGGGGCATGGCGAAAGCCCGGGACTGCCTTAAATTATAGCACTGATTTCTCTTGGGTGGTAACAAGGACGAAAGCTTGTGCCTTGGTGTTGAAATGATGAACTTTTCTCTCGATCTAGAGGAGGGTTTAGCGGGTTTAAAAAACCCCTCTTTGGGCGGCCAGAAACCTGCCTTTGTCAGTGAGCCAACCCCCCCCCCCTCCCCCCCCTTTCAGCAAAAAGTTGAAAACTATGAATGAATTATTAAAAAGGTTGTTTTTACCCATTTTACACGTATTTTAATGCCGTTATTCTCGCGTGAATATGATAGAGAAACTGAGAGCAACATTCATCTCCTTGCTGTTAACGCAATAAAATAGACTTGGAAATTAGATTTGTTGATGATTGCCATAAAGGGATATTTTTATTTCACTGAACGCTTGTTTACAGACGTTCAAGAAAAACGCAGCCTGAAACTTTTTGTATCTCGAATGGGCCAAAGATAAAAGTAAGTAATTGCTTTAGAATATATACTAAATGTATTTCGTGCTGATTTATTTATAAAAATAACGAAGGCAAAACAGCATATAATACATCATTCCTTAAAGAAAATAATATTCAATTCCTTTGCGAAAAATGTATTGCATAATTAATTGGTGTTTTTGGTTTTTAGAACTACAACGAATTCCAAGCGGTAGGGAGTATGGTCCCAAAACTGCAGGGAATTCTTCTTTTATTCACTCGATTACCACTGACGACATAGTTTTTAAAAGCATGGCTTAAAGTTTCATAGTCATCTCAACCACCTGAACATAACCCAAAAACCCCAAATTTTGTTCAAATTTGTCTCGTGAAAAAATAAAGAAACCTAAAGGGTTTGATTTTATTATCGAATTCGGTTAAATGTCGAAGAGTTACCCAGAATACCTTCAAACTGTAGTAAGAACTCAGCCACAAGCTTTGAAAACTTCGAATGAATTATTAATTATTGTTTCTACTAATTTTATCCATCTGAATACCTTTATTCTCACATACTGATGATAGAGACACTGAGGGCAACATCTTTTCCTTGTCGGTAAGTGCATAATTGTAAAATTAGATGTAAGATTAGGTTAATGGTTGCCAATCAAGGGACATTTTTATTTCAATGATTGCCAATCTATACGGATGTTCAACAAAACTCAGCCTAAAACTTGTGTTTCAAATTATTCAAATACAACGAGCCCCCCTTACCGAAACACGTTAAAATTTAAAATGGAATATTTCTTCTTTTGGCATAGTTCTGATAACGAAAATATCCATTTCAAAAATTGCTCAATCTTTTTTGCCGAGGGCTCAATGCTCATGGTTTTTCTAATACGACTACAAATTTACTTATGCATATAATATACACATTTTCAAATTTTATTGATTTATATGTTTTTCTGTTTGCACATAGTGGTAGTAGTTCCGTAGCAGCGGTTATAGTTCCGTATCACTCAAACATTCTGTCGTCTGGTACGAGTTTCTTTTCTTTTGAGAATAAATAAAAAGATATTTACTAAATAACATATCACATCCCTTCCTTTATGCTCAAAAATTTTTTTTTGTTTTTAAAACTTTTTATTTTGTTTCATCATTTTTTACACACACAAACACACACACATACACACACACACACACACACACACACACACACACACACACACACACACGCACACACACACACACACACACACACACTTAAGTTAATCTCCATATACAGTATAACTTAAACTTATGTTATATGTTATGTACTCGGTATTTTTCTCTCTTTCATTCGATTTGCATATACAAAAAACACAACACAACCACAACACAAACTACATTATCCCGGTAGTGCTTAATGCATGTATTATCAATTCCTATTTCTTCAAATGCTGCTATGGTTTATTACTCAATTTTGAAGCCCGCCTTTCTACTTTCTCTATGTCTCTGAGGAATAGTTGAAATGAGTATAAGTTTGGCAATTTGTGTGATTCCCTCCTTTTATAAAGCAGGAGTTTATAATTTAGGATCATGGAGTTCACCGCTGCGTTTTCATTTTCCACACCTAGTATTACATCTTGTATACATAGATGTGAGAGTTGCACCTTGAAGGCACTTAACCATTTCTGGATGTCTAGGTATAAATTTCTTGTCTTAGTACACTCAATAAAGATGTGGTCAACAGTTTCTAAATAGGAAAAACGATAAGAGCACGAAGGACTATCCACTAGTCCAAACCGAAACAGATCTTTGTTAATAAAAAGGCAATTGTTAAGAATTTTATACTGAAAGGACCTTGAATAGGTGTCTCTAGCTATGGTATAAATTCTACGATAAACTTGTCTCCAATCGATGGACTCAGGAGAGCCTCCTATTCTTTGGGGAATGTTTAACTGTGCAGTTGGCGGTTTAACCTTCATTCTTACTATATAATTATATACCTGTTTAGCCTTAAATTTTCCTATTTCGTATCTCTCATTACCTAACCGTTAACAAACGTGCTGCTGGTTTAGACTGTCCTACCAAGCCAGGATTATCTCTCAACTTATCTTCCCATACTTTTGGAATAGCGTTACATAAAGATAACCAGTTAAAATACCCTGTACCTGGGACACCTTTCTTCAAACATATCTGCCACTCAAAACGACCCACCTCATTGCATAAATCTCTTACTGTGCGGACGCCACATTCAAAAAAGGATCTAAAGAAAACAGACTTCCCCCCAATTTTAATATGCTTGTTATTCCACAGCACTTCATCCTCTAAATCCAAATCATTTATTGGGTTTGAAAACAGCTCGGCCCATATTCCAAACACCTCCTTATAATAACCGGATGTATCGTCCGGAAGACGATTTATATCAAAATTGCCGCGTATAGTTCCCACACCTCCAATTATTTTTAAAAAGTATCTTGGTAAAACCTTATATGTTCTCTCCTCCTCATTTGACAACTTTAAAGCAAAAGTAACACGACTAGCTCTAATTGATGCAAAGAAATTAGGAGCTCTCAAGCCACCATCATCATATTCACCTAAAATTGTTGTGTATTTTACTTTAGGTTTTTTCGCATTCTATATAAAGTCTTTCAGGGCTGTATTCACCTGCTTAATAAAATCTCCCCTAACACTTAATTTGGAGCACACATAATACAACTTAAAAAGCGCCACTGCGCGTGAGGATTTGCTCCTTTTATTTTGTCCTACTCCCCCGCGGGTTGCGTGTTGTTTTGTTTTGCCAACTCGATAGGAATGAAAAGAGATCATGTAAAATAACTCAGAAGAAGAAAACAAGTCTAACTTAAGTAAGCAAGATTGGCAAATATACTCACAGAAAGCTAAATCCCTGAATAGTTTGACTGTTTTGTTTGTCTGAGCGTCGAAGTCAAGGCAAGAAAGAAGAAAGAAAATAGCGACGAGCGATAATATGGCTATGGCTGTGATACCGCGTTTGATTCAAATCCCGACTCCGGCTTGTATAATATACTTAATAGTTATAGAAATGCCTAAAAACAACATCAAAGAAGTACTGTTATATGTCCCTCTTTATATTCCACTATTAGAGAAGCTCAGATACTTCAGCGTGCTGGCTTTAGTTTAATGAAATGTATTTTTCTTGGATTCCTTTTCAAATCACCGGAATATTCACAAAAAGCAATATTATATCAACTTACAGATTTCGTTTGACCATTAGGGAGATAATGAATGTTGAGAAACCAGAAAGAAGCAGCAAGTTAGAGCGGAAGCAGTGTTTGAAGCACGAGGTTTTCCGCTCTTGATTTTGAAGTCTCTTTTTTACACGTTTTCGAAATATCTTGCAATTCTCGAAGTACTACATCCCCTTAATAAACCGCAACTGCCTGTATCCTTGATGCTAGAATGAAATGATGTTATTAGTGTAAATAGGGTTTTGTTTTTAGTTTCAAGTCACAAAACAGCGACAAACAACAAGATGTAAATGCCAAAGCGCGTGGGTAGGGTGAGTAAAAATGCTCACGCGCAGGCATGTTGGTAATATAAAACTTAAAAGGATTTAGAATTTT
This sequence comes from Nematostella vectensis, assembly GCF_932526225.1. Taxonomy (NCBI): domain Eukaryota; kingdom Metazoa; phylum Cnidaria; class Anthozoa; order Actiniaria; family Edwardsiidae; genus Nematostella; species Nematostella vectensis. Next base: position 15,656,655 of record NC_064040.1, on the reverse strand, counting down.
CAGGCTTTTCTTTGATCATACGATAATTGATACCCCAACTTGAAGAAATTGATTCGAGGTCTCATAATGATTCAATCCAATTAGAACTGCGTACCTGCTTTTGTTAACTAAAAAAACTGACAAAAAACTAATGTTTAAAAAAATTATATCGACATTTTTATTTGGAATAGAATCAAAAAGCCCAAATTGTCGCGATCTCGTACCAGAACAATGAATACAATACACTAAAAACTGGAAATCGACTCAGCCAAATTTTCGTCTTTAATAAGACTCCTTCAGGGCAGACTAAAGAAAGTGAATCTTTACAAGCTTATTTACATCAGAATAGTGGCGCGAGACGCAAAAACATTACAACCGACAAAAACGCGCATTTTCTAGAATAGCGCGCGCTATGGATAAAAAAAATTTACACATCTCTACGTGGGTTCCTACTACAAAAAGAGTCATCACTATTAAGACCCCGCGGATAGATAGACTTAAGCCGATAAGCCCACTGACCTTCCCTTTCCCTAAGCTGAGCCTCAGAGTTACACTTATCTATAAGTTGTACCATAACATTATTAAGACCTAAATGATTGTCGCAATGAAAATGTTGGTAGATAAGGCCATCCTTAACTCTTTCACTAACCGGTAAACTAGGGTGCTTATTTAACCTACTTTTATGATTATTAAAACGCTTCCTAAAACTATTGATAGTAGACCTCACGTATTTCTTGCTACACATAGAGCAAGTAATGAGATAAACAACAATAACCGTGCTGCGAAACTCCCGCCCTGTCTTAAGAAAGTTACACACCCTACACCTTTTACCGCCACACTTACCACAACCTATAACCTGAGTACTATCCTCTTTAAGAGAGGAGTGCACCAACATATCCTTCAAACTCCTAGGTTTCCTATAAGCTACCATAGGTACCTTACCAATAGCACCCCAGGCCCGTAGCCAGGGGGGGTTCGGGGGGTTCGGACGAACCACCCCACTCGGCTTGAAGGTCCGCTCAGAGCAAACAAAAAATATATAACGTCTGGCTGGATTACCGTGCACATAATCAATATGTCATTTAAAATGACTATAAAAATCTTTTTTTTAATAATCATCTTGATTATTGTCGCTTTATGTTAAAAAGCACCCTATTAATAGGGCGCTTTAAAATACATTTTAAATACAAGATTGAATTTATTTGAAGTATTGATTGCCTAATGTAATAAGGCGAGGGGAGGGATATACCGCAAATTTGGTTCTCTGAAATGGAAAAACGAACCACCCCGCTCAAAATCCTGGCTACGGGCCTGCACCCCCACATCTACTAAAAGATTCTAGAACTGGCTGTAAATTACGAAGAATACCAGGTAAATTAGGTAAAGCTGGATGAAAAGTGAATACAAAAGGTACACGATCATTCTTACCTTTACGCCTGTCTCTCAATGTGTCGTCCCTAGGAATACGTCTAACCCGGTCAACTTCCCTCCCCACAAATCTGCTGTCATAACCCCTATCAACTAAATAAACTTGTAACTCTCATACCCTCTTTATTTATTTATTTATTTATTTATTTATTTATTTGTTTGTTTGTTTGTTTGTTTGTTTGTTTGTTTGTTTGTTTGTTTGTTTGTTTGTTTGTTTGTTTGTTTGTTTGTTTGTTTGTTTGTTTGTTTGTTTGTTTATTTATTTATTTATTTATTTATTTATTTATTTATTTATTTATTTATTTATTTATTTATTTATTTATTTATTTATTTATTTATTTATACCTACCTACCTACCTACCTACCTACCTAACTAACCTACCTACCTACCTACCTACCTACCTACCTACCTACCTACCTACCTACCTACCTACCTACCTACCTACCTACCTACCTACCTACCTACCTACCTACCTACCTACCTACCTACCTACCTACCTACCTACCTACCTACCTACCTACCTACCTACCTACCTACCTACCTACCTACCTACCTACCTACCTACCTACCTACCTACCTACCTACCTACCTACCTACCTACCTACCTACCTACCTACCTACCTACCTACCTACCTACCTACCTACCTACCTACCTACCTACCTACCTACCTACCTACCTACCTACCTACCTACCTACCTACCTACCTACCTACCTACCTACCTACCTACCTACCTACCTAACTAACTAACTAACTAACTAACTAACCTACCTACCTACCAATATGTGCTTTTTATGTGATTTTTATGGGTTTTTTTTGTCGCTGGACAATCAATGGGATTTTTCATAGTTCTTGCATAGATAATTTGTTAGAAGATTTTATTTTCCCTAGAATCTGACGCCATTTATCCATGATGTTCTCGAAGGGTGAGCTTACACGATTTGCAGGGAGCATCTGCATTTTACTAACGGTATGTTATTAGTCAGCCGATTATTGTTATTCGGGGTTTCTGTGGTTGTCAGTGGGCAAGCTTGGGTGACGTCACATCATCAACCACAGAAACATCACAGGGTACCCAAAAAGGCCAGGGAAGAACCAAAGGAAACTATTCTAGTTAACATTAAAAGACAACAAGATTTGACAATTTTGCTTTTCCAGAATTTCTAGCATCTATCACCATGTAATTCATCAAATTCATTTTTTCGCGTGTACAGTGACCTTAAAAATAAAAACAAGCATTTTTACAGAGTATATTAACGCTTTACATTTCTAAATGTAACAAACTGGTAAAAAGAATGTCCATCCTGATACTGAGGTATGCGCTATACACACTGGGCTACCTGTGGTAAGATGTCCAAACCACCTATTAACCCACCTTAATTAAACCTCGGCATACCGCTATTATCATATAGGAAGGGAACGAAATACTGAAAAATTTAATACCCTTGAAATTGTTGTCGTCTCTACTAAACGTCAATTTGAGCGCTCTCGTTTTTTCTTCTCAAAAATATAAAAACACTTCTTTTTTCACAGTCAACGTGGATCTATTACGTTATGAGCGGTGAGTGTTTTTCTTTATTTTTCCATTTAGAATGTTGTTTTTTTTATTCAATCTCGAGATCGATTTCATTTTTTATGTCATTTAGGGGGACACAATTCATCTTTACCGGTTTATAAGCATGAAAAAAAAATTAAATTCAATTGACAGATTATTTTCTTTTCGAGAGAATTGACGAAATTGTTTTATTGTAGCTGTGATTTCTCTTTATTGTAGCTGTGCCCCCGGATCTATATCTGGGGTGTTATTACGACGGCGGCGATGAAAATCGCGATTTCGCCAACTATACATCACGGATCTTAGCACTTACTCCAAAAAATTGCAACGCAAGGTAAGCCAAGCGAACAAACAGCTTAGTTTTAAACAGAACACTTGATAACATCGAGCACATTATGCAGAAAATCTATGCCAAATACAAAACAAAACTATCAAAAAAAATATCTGTAAATATTTGTTTTTTCGTTTTTTTATAAGGAATCTAGAGTTACTGAGGGAAGTTTTGGCTCCCATACATTGCTTCTAAAATAAAAAATAGTGAAAAAAATGATGAAAAGAAAATGATGAAAACATGATATATCAATTTCTTGTTGATGTCCCCCTTTCTTTTCAGTGCACTTTGATTAAACAGAAACGCAGCAAATGAGGTGGATAGGGGCATAAAACACTTTCTCTTGACAGCAAAAGAGGGGGGGCTCAAAACCCCCATCCCCCACCCCCACCTTCTAGACCCCCCCCCCTGATTTGATTACTACGCTAGGCAAATCACTTGTCATTTACACATCCATACTGAATACAATTTAAAAGGTTTGTCGCTGTTTCTGGCAGATGCTTAGAGCTTGGATACATGTTTTTCGGCCTTCAAGACTATACTGAGTGCCGGTGCAACAATGCGTACGGCAGGCACAACAAACTGTCAGAGAGTAGTTGTAGCAATACCTGTCGAGGGAATAGTAGACTTAGGTGCGGAGGTTCTTATATCAACTCCGTCTACAGAATCGGTACGTACCGAGCGATAATTAAAGCTACCCAACTATATTAATGTTGCGTTGTTGTGTTTTGAGGGGGGGAGCAAGAAAAAAAACATTTATATTTTTTGGTGTGTCATCACATAGAAACAGAAACAGGTACCTCGGCATCTTTGATGTGTTGATATTTGATACTTTGTTCAGTATCCTGTGATTTGTTTTATGCACACAAGAAAATAACTAGAGATTACCTAGAATTCAAATTCTGAGTTGGCTCACAGAGCCATTAATTATTTTTTGTTTTGTTTTTAACGTTGTCTTTTTCAAATCAGAAATTTAACATCTTTTTAGACGCCGTAGACTCGTTTACCTGTCTGGCACCTATTTTCAAATTGTCTACATAACAGCTAAACGCTTGCTTGGCTTGCAAAACGCATGTTTCCACCCATCGCCACTTTCCATTTGCACTAATCCGCGTACAGGAGTTTCGATCCGTTAAGGAGCGAAGCTTGAAATACTTCATATCACAAACATTTTAGGTTTCACATTTACTGTAATTCATCAGAAAAACTGCTTTCTCAATTCCTGGGCTGCTACAAGGAGGGTACGCCACGTGACCTATGGGGCGACCAATCACTGCTCGATGGAACACTGTCCGCCCCGGAAGTGTGTGTTGAGAGGTGCAAGAAAAAAGGTTTCCATTTCGCAGCTGTTAAGAACTACGCCGTTTGCAGCTGTGGTGTTAGCTTTGGGCGGTACGGGAAAGCGAACCCGAAAGACTGCAACCCGAAGTGCGGTAGCGGAGAACATTGCAGCAAGATCGATGCTAACAGCATCTACAGAACAGGTGAGATATGCCAAGACTATCTACAGAACAGGTGAGATATGCCAAGACTATCTACAGAACAGGTGAGATATGCCAAGACTATCTACAGAACAGGTGAGATATGCCAACACTATCTACAGAACAGGTGAGATATGCCAACACTATCTACAGAACAGGTGAGATATGCCAACACTATCTACAGAACAGGTGAGATATGCCAACACTATCTACAGAACAGGTAAGATATGCCAACACTATCTACAGAACAGGTGAGATATGCCAACACTATCTACAGAACAGGTGAGATATGGCAGTAGTATCTACAGAACAGGTGAGATATGGCAACACTATCTACAGAACAGGTGAGATATGGCAGTAGTATCTACAGAACAGGTGAGACATGACAACACTATCTATAGAACAGGTGAGATATATCAAGACTATCTACAGAACAGGTGAGATATATCAAGACTATCTACAGAACAGGTGAATAGAATCAAAAAGCCCAAACTGTCGTGTTCTCATTCCAGAACAATGAATACAATACACCAAAAACTGGAATTCGACTTTGCCAAATTTTCGTCCTTAATAAGACTTCTTTAGGGCATACTACCCCGAGTCTACCCTGACACTATCTACAGAACAGGTGAGATATGCCAACACTATCTACAGAACAGGTGAGATATGCCAGAACTATCTACAGAACAGGTGAGATATGCCAGGACTATCTACAGAACAGGTGAGATATGCCAACACTATCTACAGAACAGGTGAGATATGCCAACACTATCTACAGAACAGGTAAGATATGCCAACACTATCTACAGAACAGGTGAGATATGCCAACACTATCTACAGAACAGGTGAGATATGGCAGTAGTATCTACAGAACAGGTGAGATATGGCAACACTATCTACAGAACAGGTGAGATATGGCAGTAGTATCTACAGAACAGGTGAGACATGACAACACTATCTATAGAACAGGTGAGATATATCAAGACTATCTACAGAACAGGTGAGATATATCAAGACTATCTACAGAACAGGTGAATAGAATCAAAAAGCCCAAACTGTCGTGTTCTCATTCCAGAACAATGAATACAATACACCAAAAACTGGAATTCGACTTTGCCAAATTTTCGTCCTTAATAAGACTTCTTTAGGGCATACTACCCCGAGTCTACCCTGACACTATCTACAGAACAGGTGAGATATGCCAACACTATCTACAGAACAGGTGAGATATGCCAGAACTATCTACAGAACAGGTGAGATATGCCAGGACTATCTACAGAACAGGTGAGATATGCCAAAAATATCTACAGAACAAGTGAGATATGCCAACACTATCCACAGAACAGGTGAGATATGCCAACATTATCTACAGAACAAGTGAGATAAGCCAACACTATCTACAGAACAGGTGAGATATGCCAACACTATCCACAGAACAGGTGAGATATGCCAACACTATCTACAGAACAGGTGAGATATGCCAATACTATCTACAGAACAGGTGAGATATGCCAATACTATCTACAGAACAGGTGAGATATGCCAGCACTATCTACAGAACAGGTGAGATATGGCAGTAGTATCTATAGAACAGGTGAGATGTGCCAACACTATCTACAGAACAGGTGAAATATGACAGCACTATCTACAGAACAGGTGAGATATGCCAACTGTATCTACAGAGCAAGTGAGATATGCCAAGACTATCTACAGAACAGGTGAGATATGCCAACACTATCTACAGAACAGGTGAGATATGCCAACACTATCTACAGAGCAAGTGAGATATGCCAACACTATCTACAGAACAGGTGTGATATGCCATCACTATCTACAGAACAGGTGAGATATGCCAACACTATATACAGAACAGGTGAGATGTGCCAACACTATCTACAGAGCAAGTGAGATATGCCGACACTATCTACAGAACAGGTGAGATGTGCCAACACTATCTACAGAACAGGTGAGATATGCCAACACTATCCACAGAACAGGTGAGATATGCCAACACTATCTACAGAGCAAGTGAGATATGCCAACACTATATACAGAACAGGTGAGATATGCCAGCACTATCTACAGAACAGGTGAGATATGCCAACACTATCTACAGAGCAAGTGAGATATGCCAGAACTATCTACAGAACAGGTGAGATGTGCCAACACTATCTACAGAACAGGTGAGATAAGCCAACACTATCTACAGAACAGGTGAGATATGCCAACACTATCTACAGAACAGGTGAGATATGCCAACACTATCTACAGAACAGGTGAGATATGCCAAGACTATCTACAGAACAGGTGAGATATGCCAACACTATCTACAGAACAGGTGAGATATGCCAAGACTATCTACAGAACAGGTGAGATATGCCAAGACTATCTACAGAACAGGTGAGATAAGCCAACACTATCTACAGAACAGATGAGATATGCCAAGACTATCTACAGAACAGGTGAGATATGCCAACACTATCTACAGAACAGGTGAGATATGCCAATACTATCTACAGAACAAGTGAGATATGCCAAAACTATCTACAGAACAGGTGAGATATGCCAAGACTATCAACAGAACAGGTGAGATATGCCAACGCTATCTACAGAACAGGTGAGATATGCCAAGACTATCTACAGAACAGGTGAGATATGCCAACACTATCTACAGAACAGGTGAGATATGCCAAGACTATCTACAGAACAAGTGAGATATGCCAAGACTATCTACAGAACAGGTGAGATATGCCAAGACTTTCAACAGAACAGGTGAGATATGCCAACACTATCTACAGAACAGGTGAGATATGCCAACAGTATCTACAGAACAGGTGAGATGTACCAACACTATCTACAGAACAGGTGAGATATGCCAACACTATCTACAGAACAGGTGAGATATGCCAATACTATCTACAGAACAGGTGAGATATGCCAACACTATCTACAGAACAGGTGAGATATGCCAACACTATCTACAGAACAGGTGAGATGTGCCAACACTATCTACAGAACAGGTGAGATGTGCCAACACTATCTACAGAACAGGTGAGATATGCCAACACTATCTACAGAACAGGTGAGATATGCCAACATTATCTACAGAACAGGAGGGATATGCCAACACTATCTACAGAACAAGTGCGATATGGCAGTACTATCTACAGAACAGCTACAAGATACGACAAACACTATCAAAAGTTTCAGAAATGTTCATTAGATATAATTCGGTTTCTAAACAATAATTTGCAAACTTCTCTAATAATCTGTTTCACGCTACACAGTTCTGTTTCTATTCTTGTAGTTGAAGCCGACCTCTATCTTGGATGCTACATTGACCATGCTACTCGAGATCTGCCGTGGTTATATCCAATAAAGCATGGCGATAACACACCGATCAATTGCTGTGCAAGGTAAGGTAACTCAAACTTGGCCAAGCCGTAAACACAGCCCGATAGAAACAGACCAATAAACTTCGTCTAACTGAGACAGACCCATACGCACCACCCACCAGAGACTGACTGATAAGTACCACAAACTAGAGACTGATCCATAAGTATCACCCACTAGAGACTGACCTATAAGTACCACCCACTAGAGACTGGCCAATAAGTACCACACACTAGAGACTGACCCATAAGTACCACCCACTAGAGACTGACCCATAAGTACCACCCACTAGAGACTGACCGATAAGTACCACCCACTAGAGACTGACCCATAAGTACCACCCACTATAGACTGACCCATAAGTACCACCCACTAGAGACTGACCCATAAGTACCACCCACTAGAGACTGGCCCATAAGTACCACCCACTAGAGACTGGCCTATAAGTACCACACACTAGAGACTGGCCTATAAGTACCACCCACTAGAGACTGGCCCATAAGTACCACCCACTAGAGACTGGCCCATAAGTACCACCAACTGTAGACTGACCCATAAGTACCACCCACTAGAGACTGGCCCATAAGTACCACCCACTAGAGACTGGCCCATAAGTACCACACACTAGAGACTGACCCATAAGTACCACCCACTAGAGACTGACCCATAAGTACCACCCACTAGAAACTGACCCATAAGTATCACCCACTAGAGACTGACCTATAAGTACCACCCACTAGAGACTGACCCATAAGTACCACCAACTAGAGACTGACCTATAAGTACCACCCACTAGAGACTGACCTATAAGTACCACCCACTAGAGACTGACCCATAAGTACCACCCACTAGAGACTGGCCCATAAGTACCACCCACTAGAGACTGACCTATAAGTACCACCCAATAGAGACTGACCTATAAGTACCACCCACTAGACTGACCTATAAGTACCACCCACTAGAGACTCACCCATAAGTACCACCCACTATAGACTGACCCATAAGTACCACCCACTAGAGACTGACCAATAAGTACCACCCACTAGAGACTGGCCCATAAGTACCACCCACTAGAGACTGGCCTATAAGTACCACCCACTAGAGACTGGCCTATAAGTACCACCCACTAGAGACTGGCCCATAAGTACCACCCACTAGAGACTGGCCCATAAGTACCACCCACTATAGACTGACCTATAAGTATCACCCACTAGACTGACCTATAAGTACCACCCACTAGAGACTGACCTATAAGTACCACCCACTAGATACTGACCTATAAGTACCACCCACTAGAGACTGGCCCATAAGTACCACCCACTAGAGACTGACCCATAAGTACCACCCACTAGAGACTGACCCATAAGTACCACCCACTAGAGAATGACACATAAGTACCACCCACTAGAGACTGACTCATAAGTATCACCCACTAGAGACTGGCTCATAAGTACCACCCACTAGACTGACTTATAAGTACCACCCACTAGAGACTGACCCATAAGTACCACCCACTAGAGACTGACCCATAAGTACCACCCACTAGAGACTGGCCGAAAAGTACCACCCACTAGACTGACTTATAAGTACAACCCACTAGAGACTGACCTATTAGTACCACCCACTAGAGACTGACCCATAAGTACCACCCACTAGAGACTGGCCAATAACTACCACCCACTAGAGACTGACCTATAAGTACCACCCACTAGAGACTGGCCCATAAGTACCACCCAAAAGTACCACCCACTAGACTGACTTATAAGTACCACCCACTAGAGACTGACCCATAAGTACCACCCACTAGAGACTGACCCATAAGTACCACCCACTAGAGACTGGCCAAAAAGTACCACCCACTAGACTGACTTATAAGTACCACCCACTAGAGACTGACCTATTAGTACCACCCACTAGAGACTGACCCATAAGTACCACCCACTAGAGACTGGCCAATAAGTACCACCCACTAGAGACTGACCTATAAGTACCACCCACTAGAGACCGACCCATAAGTACCACCCACTAGAGACTGACCCATAAGTACCACCCACTAAAGACTGACCCATAAGTACCACCCACTAGAGACTGAGCCATACGTACCGTCCACTAGAGACTGACCCATAAGTACCACCCACTAGACTGACCTATAAGTACCACCCACTAGAGACTGGCATATAAGTACCACCCACTAGAGACTGACCCAGAAATACCACCCACTAGAGACTGACTCATAAGTACCACCCACTAGAGACTGACCCATAAGTACCACCCACTAGAGACTGGCCCATGAGTACCACCCACTAGACTGACCTATAAGTACCACCCACTAGACTGACCTATAAGTACCACCCACTAGAGACTGACCTATAAGTACCACCCACTAGATACTGACCCATAAGTACCACCCACTAGATACTGACCCATAAGTACCACCCACTAGAGACTGACATATAAGTACCACCCACTAGAGACTGACCTACAAGTACCACCAACTAGAGACTGGCCTATAAGTACCACCCACTAGAGACTGACCCATAAGTACCACCCACTAGAGACTGACCTATAAGTACCACCCACTAGAGACTGGCCCATAAGTATCACCCACTAGAGACTGGCCCATAAGAACCACCCACTAGAGACTGACCCATAAGTACCACCCACTAGAGACTGGCCCATAAGTACCACCCACTAGGGACTGACACATAAGTATCACCCACTAGAGACTGGCCCATAAGTACCACCCACTAGAGACTGGCCCATAAGTACCACCCACTAGAGACTGACCCATAAGTATCACCCACTAGAGACTGGCCTATAAGTACCACCCACTAGAGACTGGCCCATAAGTACCACCCACTAGAGACTGACCCATAAGTATCACCCACTAGAGACTGGCCTATAAGTACCACCCACTAGAGACTGACCCATAAGTATCACCCACTAGAGACTGACCTATAAGTACCACCCACTAGAGACTGACCTATAAGTACCACCCACTAGAGACTGACCCATAAGTACCACCCACTAGAGACTGGCCCATAAGTACCACCCACTAGAGACTGACCTATAAGTACCACCCAATAGAGACTGACCTATAAGTACCACCCACTAGACTGACCTATAAGTACCACCCACTAGAGACTGACCCATAAGTACCACCCACTATAGACTGACCCATAAGTACCACCCACTAGAGACTGACCAATAAGTACCACCCACTAGAGACTGGCCCATAAGTACCACCCACTAGAGACTGGCCTATAAGTACCACCCACTAGAGACTGGCCTATAAGTACCACCCACTAGAGACTGTCCCATAAGTACCACCCACTAGAGACTGGCCCATAAGTACCACCCACTATAGACTGACCTATAAGTATCACCCACTAGACTGACCTATAAGTACCACCCACTAGAGACTGACCTATAAGTACCACCCACTAGATACTGACCTATAAGTACCACCCACTAGAGACTGGCCCATAAGTTCCACCCACTAGAGACTGACCCATAAGTACCACCCACTAGAGACTGACCCATAAGTACCACCCACTAGAGAATGACACATAAGTACCACCCACTAGAGACTGACCCATAAGTATCACCCACTAGAGACTGGCCCATAAGTACCACCCACTATACTGACTCATAAGTACCACCCACTAGAGACTGACCCATAAGTACCACCCACTAGAGACTGACCCATAAGTACCACCCACTAGAGACTGGCCCATAAGTACCACCCACTAGACTGACTTATAAGTACAACAAACTAGAGACTGACCTATTAGTACCACCCACTAGAGACTGACCCATAAGTACCACCCACTAGAGACTGGCCAATAACTACCACCCACTAGAGACTGACCTATAAGTACCACCCACTAGAGACTGGCCCATAAGTACCACCCAAAAGTACCACCCACTAGACTGACTTATAAGTACCACCCACTAGAGACTGACCCATAAGTACCACCCACTAGAGACTGGCCAAAAAGTACCACCAACTAGAGACTGACCCATAAGTACCACCCACTAGAGACTGACCCATAAGTACCACCAACTAGAGACTGACCCATAAGTACCACCCACTAGAGACTGACCCATAAGTACCACCCACTAGAGACTGGCCCATAAGTACCACCCACTAGAGACTGACCCATAAGTACCACCCACTAGAGACTGGCCCATAAGTTCCACCCACTAGAGACTGACCCATAAGTACCACCCACTAGAGACTGGCCAAAAAGTACCACCCACTAGACTGACTTATAAGTACCACCCACTAGAGACTGACCTATTAGTACCACCCACTAGAGACTGACCCATAAGTACCACCCACTAGAGACTGGCCAATAAGTACCACCCACTAGAGACTGACCTATAAGTACCACCCACTAGAGACTGACCCATAAGTACCACCCACTAGAGACTGACCCATAAGTACCACCCACTAGAGACTGACCCATAAGTACCACCCACTAGAGACTGAGCCATACGTACCACCCACTAGAGACTGACCCATAAGTACCACCCACTAGACTGACCTATAAGTACCACCCACTAGAGACTGGCCCATAAGTACCACCCACTAGAGACTGACCCAGAAGTACCACCCACTAGAGACTGACTCATAAGTACCACCCACTAGAGACTGACCCATAAGTACCACCCACTAGAGACTGGCCCATGAGTACCACCCACTAGACTGACCTATAAGTACCACCCACTAGACTGACCTATAAGTACCACCCACTAGAGACTGACCTATAAGTACCACCCACTAGATACTGACCCATAAGTACCACCCACTAGATACTGACCCATAAGTACCACCCACTAGAGACTGACCTATAAGTACCACCCACTAGAGACTGACCTACAAGTACCACCAACTAGAGACTGGCCTATAAGTACCACCCACTAGAGACTGACCCATAAGTACCACCCACTAGAGACTGACCCATAAGTACGACCCACTAGAGACTGACCCATAAGTACCACCCACTAGAGACTGACCTATAAGTACCACCCACTAGAGACTGACCTATAAGTACCACCCACTAGAGACTGACCTATAAGTACCACCCACTAGATACTGACCCATAGGTACCACTCACTAGAGACTGACCTACAAGTACCACCCACTAGAGACTGGCCTATAAGTACCACCCACTAAAGACTGACCCATAAGTACCACCCACTAGAGACTGAGCCATAAGTACCACCCACTAGAGACTGGCCCATAAGTATCACCCACTAGAGACTGGCCCATAAGAACCACCCACTAGAGATTGACCCATAAGTACCACCCACTAGAGACTGGCCCATAAGTACCACCCACTAGAGACTGACCCATAAGTATCACCCACTAGAGACTGGCCCATAAGTACCACCCACTAGAGACTGGCCCATAAGTACCACCCACGAGAGACTGACCCATAAGTATCACCCACTAGAGACTGGCCTATAAGTACCACCCACTAGAGACTGGCCCATAAGTACCACCCAATAGAGACTGACCCATAAGTATCACCCACTAGAGACTGGCCTATAAGTACCACCCACTAGAGACTGACCCATAAGTATCACCCACTAGAGACTGGCCCATAAGTACCACCCACTAGAGACTGGCCCATAAGTACCACCCACTAGAGACTGACCCATAAGTACTACCCACTAGAGACTGACCCATAAGTACCACCCACTAGAGAATGACACATAAGTACTACCCACTAGAGACTGACCCATAAGTATCACCCACTAGAGACTGGCCCATAAGTACCACCCACTAGACTGACTTATAAGTACCACCCACTAGAGACAGACCCATAAGTACCACCCACTAGAGACTGACCCATAAGTACCACCCACTAGAGACTGACCCATAAGTACCACCCACTAGAGAATGGCCAAAAAGTACCACCCACTAGACTGACTTATAAGTACCACCCACTAGAGACTGACCTATTAGTACCACCCACTAGAGACTGACCCATAAGTACCACCCACTAGAGACTGGCCAATAAGTACCACCCACTAGAGACTGACCTATAAGTACCACCCACTAGAGACTGACCCATAAGTACCACCCACTAGAGACTGACCCATAAGTACCACCCACTAGAGACTGACCCATAAGTACCACCCACTAGAGACTGAGCCATAAGTACCACCCACTAGAGACTGACCCATAAGTACCACCCACTAGACTGACCTATAAGTACCACCCACTAGAGACTGGCCCATAAGTACCACCCACTAGAGACTGACCCAGAAGTACCACCAACTAGAGACTGGCCTATAAGTACCACCCACTAGAGACTGACCCATAAGTACCACCCACTAGAGACTGACCTATAAGTACCACCCACTAGAGACTGGCCCATAAGTATCACCCACTAGAGACTGGCCCATAAGAACCACCCACTAGAGACTGACCCATAAGTACCACCCACTAGAGACTGGCCCATAAGTACCACCCACTAGAGACTGACCCATAAGTATCACCCACTAGAGACTGGCCCATAAGTACAACCCACTAGAGACTGGCCCATAAGTACCACCCACTATAGACTGACCCATAAGTATCACCCACTAGAGACTGGCCTATAAGTACCACCCACTAGAGACTGGCCCATAAGTACCACCCACTAGAGACTGACCCATAAGTATCACCCACTAGAGACTGGCCTATAAGTACCACCCACTAGAAACTGACCCATAAGTATCACCCACTAGAGACTTGCCCATAAGTACCACCCACTAGAGACTGGCCCATAAGTACCACCCACTAGAGACTGACCCATAAGTACCACCCACTAGAGACTGACCCATAAGTACCACCCACTAGAGAATGACACATAAGTACCACCCACTAGAGACTGACCCATAAGTATCACCCACTAGAGACTGGCCCATAAGTACCACCCACTTGACTGACTTATAAGTACCACCCACTAGAGACTGACCCATAAGTACCACCCACTACAGACTGACCCATAAGTACCACCCACTAGAGACTGGCCGAAAAGTACCACCCACTAGACTGACTTATAAGTACCACCCACTAGAGACTGACCTATTAGTACCACCCACTAGAGACTGACCCATAAGTACCACCCACTAGAGACTGGCCAATAAGTACCACCCACTAGAGACTGACCTATAAGTACCACACACTAGAGACTTACCCATAAGTACCACCCACTAGAGACTGACCAATAAGTACCACCCACTAGAGACTGACCTATAAGTATCACCCACTAGACTGACCTATAAGTACCACCCACTAGAGACTGACCTATAAGTACCACCCACTAGATACTGACCTATAAGTACCACCCACTAGAGACTGACCCATAAGTACCACCCACTAGAGACTGACCTATAAGTATCACCCACTAGACTGACCCATAAGTACCACCCACTAGAGACTGACCTATAAGTATCACCCACTAGATACTGACCCATAAGTACCACCCACTAGAGACTGACCCATAAGTACCACCCACTAGAGACTGACCCATAAGTACTACCCACTAGAGACTTACCCATAAGTACCACCCACTAGAGACTGACCTATAAGTACCACCCACTAGAGACTGACCTATAAGTACCACCCACTAGAGACTGACCTATAAGTACCACCCACTAGATACTGACCCATAGGTACCACTCACTAGAGACTGACCTACAAGTACCACCCACTAGAGACTGGCCTAGAAGTACCACTCACTAAAGACTGACCCATAAGTACCACCCACTAGAGACTGAGCCATAAGTACCACCCACTAGAGACTGGCCCATAAGTATCACCCACTAGAGACTGGCCCATAAGAACCACCCACTAGAGATTGACCCATAAGTACCACCCACTAGAGACTGGCCCATAAGTACCACCCACTAGAGACTGACCCATAAGTATCACCCACTAGAGACTGGCCCATAAGTACCACCCACTAGAGACTGGCCCATAAGTACCACCCACTAGAGACTGACCCATAAGTATCACCCACTAGAGACTGGCCTATAAGTACCACCCACTAGAGACTGGCCCATAAGTACCACCCAATAGAGACTGACCCATAAGTATCACCCACTAGAGACTGGCCTATAAGTACCACCCACTAGAGACTGACCCATAAGTATCACCCACTAGAGACTGGCCCATAAGTACCACCCACTAGAGACTGGCCCATAAGTACCACCCACTAGAGACTGACCCATAAGTACTACCCATCAGAGACTGACCCATAAGTACCACCCACTAGAGAATGACACATAAGTACTACCCACTAGAGACTGACCCATAAGTATCACCCACTAGAGACTGGCCCATAAGTACCACCCACTAGACTGACTTATAAGTACCACCCACTAGAGACAGACCCATAAGTACCACCCACTAGAGACTGACCCATAAGTACCACCCACTAGAGACTGACCCATAAGTACCACCCACTAGAGACTGGCCAAAAAGTACCACCCACTAGACTGACTTATATGTACCACCCACTAGAGACTGACCTATTAGTACCACCCACTAGAGACTGACCCATAAGTACCACCCACTAGAGACTGGCCAATAAGTACCACCCACTAGAGACTGACCTATAAGTACCACCCACTAGAGACTGACCCATAAGTACCACCCACTAGAGACTGACCCATAAGTACCACCCATTAGAGACTGACCCATAAGTACCACCCACTAGAGACTGAGCCATAAGTACCACCCACTAGAGACTGACCCATAAGTACCACCCACTAGACTGACCTATAAGTACCACCCACAAGAGACTGGCCCATAAGTACCACCCACTAGAGACTGACCCAGAAGTACCACCCACTAGAGACTGATTCATAAGTACCACCCACTAGAGACTGGACCATAAGTACCACCCACAAGAGACTGGCCCATGTGTACCACCCACTAGACTGACCTATAAGTACCACCCACTAGACTGACCTATAATTACCACCCACTAGAGACTGACCTATAAGTACCACCCACTAGATATTGACCCATAAGTACCACCCACTAGATACTGACCCATAAGTACCACCCACTAGAGACTGACCTATAAGTACCACCCACTAGAGACTGACCTACAAGTACCACCCACTAGAGACTGGCCTATAAGTACCACCCACTAGAGACTGACCCATAAGTACCACCCACTAGAGACTGACCTATAAGTATCACCCACTAGACTGACCCATAAGTACCACCCACTAGAGACTGACCTATAAGTATCACCCACTAGATACTGACCCATAAGTACCACCCACTAGAGACTGACCCATAAGTACCACCCACTAGAGACTGACCCATAAGTACGACCCACTAGAGACTGACCCATAAGTACCACCCACTAGAGACTGACCTATAAGTACCACCCACTAGAGACTGACCTATAAGTACCACCCACTAGAGACTGACCTATAAGTACCACCCACTAGATACTGACCCATAGGTACCACTCACTAGAGACTGACCTACAAGTACCACCCACTAGAGACTGGCCTATAAGTACCACCCACTAAAGACTGACCCATAAGTACCACCCACTAGAGACTGAGCCATAAGTACCACCCACTAGAGACTGGCCCATAAGTATCACCCACTAGAGACTGGCCCATAAGAACCACCCACTAGAGATTGACCCATAAGTACCACCCACTAGAGACTGGCCCATAAGTACCACCCACTAGAGACTGACCCATAAGTATCACCCACTAGAGACTGGCCCATAAGTACCACCCACTAGAGACTGGCCCATAAGTACCACCCACTAGAGACTGACCCATAAGTATCACCCACTAGAGACTGGCCTATAAGTACCACCCACTAGAGACTGGCCCATAAGTACCACCCAATAGAGACTGACCCATAAGTATCACCCACTAGAGACTGGCCTATAAGTACCACCCACTAGAGACTGACCCATAAGTATCACCCACTAGAGACTGGCCCATAAGTACCACCCACTAGAGACTGGCCCATAAGTACCACCCACTAGAGACTGACCCATAAGTACTACCCACTAGAGACTGACCCATAAGTACCACCCACTAGAGAATGACACATAAGTACTACCCACTAGAGACTGACCCATAAGTATCACCCACTAGAGACTGGCCCATATGTACCACCCACTAGACTGACTTATAAGTACCACCCACTAGAGACTGACCCATAAGTACCACCCACTAGAGACTGACCCATAAGTACCACCCACTAGAGACTGGCCAAAAAGTACCACCAACTAGAGACTGACCCATAAGTACCACCCACTAGAGACTGACCCATAAGTACCACCCACTAGAGACTGGCCCATAAGTACCACCCACTAGAGACTGACCCATAAGTATCACCCACTAGAGACTGGCCCATAAGTACCACCCACTAGAGACTGGCCCATAAGTACCACCCACTAAAGACTGACCCATAAGTATCACCCACTAGAGACTGGCCTATAAGTACCACCCACTAGAGACTGGCCCATAAGTACCACCCACTAGAGACTGACCCATAAGTATCACCTACTAGAGACTGGCCTACAAGTATCACCCACTAGAGACTGACCCATAAGTACCACCCACTAGAGACTGACCCATAAGTACCACCCACTAGAGACTGACCCATAAGTACCACCCACTAGAGACTGACCCATAAGTATCATCCACTAGAGACTGACCTATAAGTACCACCCACTAGAGACTGACCTATAAGTACCACCCACTAGAGACTGACCCATAAGTACCACCCACTAGAGACTGGCCCATAAGTACCACCCACTAGAGACTGACCTATAAGTACCACCCAATAGAGACTGACCTATAAGTACCACCCACTAGACTGACCTATAAGTACCACCCACTAGAGACTGACCCATAAGTACCACCCACTATAGACTGACCCATAAGTACCACCCACTAGAGACTGACCAATAAGTACCACCCACTAGAGACTGGCCCATAAGTACCACCCACTAGAGACTGGCCTATAAGTACCACCCACTAGAGACTGGCCTATAAGTACCACCCACTAGAGACTGGCCCATAAGTACCACCCACTAGAGACTGGCCCATAAGTACCACCCACTATAGACTGACCTATAAGTATCACCCACTAGACTGACCTATAAGTACCACCCACTAGAGACTGACCTATAAGTACCACCCACTAGATACTGACCTATAAGTACCACCCACTAGAGACTGGCCCATAAGTACCACCCACTAGAGACTGACCCATAAGTACCACCCACTAGAGACTGACCCATAAATACCACCCACTAGAGAATGACACATAAGTACCACCCACTAGAGACTGACCCATAAGTATCACCCACTAGAGACTGGCCCATAAGTACCACCCACTAGACTGACTTTTAAGTACCACCCACTAGAGACTGACCCATAAGTACCACCCACTAGAGACTGACCCATAAGTACCACCCACTAGAGACTGGCCGAAAAGTACCACCCACTAGACTGACTTATAAGTACAACAAACTAGAGACTGACCTATTAGTACCACCCACTAGAGACTGACCCATAAGTACCACCCACTAGAGACTGGCCAATGACTACCACCCACTAGAGACTGACCTATAAGTACCACCCACTAGAGACTGGCCCATAAGTACCACCCAAAAGTACCACCCACTAGACTGACTTATAAGTACCACCCACTAGAGACTGACCCATAAGTACCACCCACTAGAGACTGACCCATAAGTACCACCCACTAGAGACTGGCCAAAAAGTACCACCCACTAGACTGACTTATAAGTACCACCCACTAGAGACTGACCTATTAGTACCACCCACTAGAGACTGACCCATAAGTACCACCCACTAGAGACTGGCCAATAAGTACCACCCACTAGAGACTGACCTATAAGTACCACCCACTAGAGACTGACCCATAAGTACCACCCACTAGAGACTGACCCATAAGTACCACCCACTAGAGACTGACCCATAAGTACCACCCACTAGAGACTGAGCCATACGTACCACCCACTAGAGACTGACCCATAAGTACCACCCACTAGACTGACCTATAAGTACCACCCACTAGAGACTGGCCCATAAGTACCACCCACTAGAGACTGACCCAGAAGTACCACCCACTAGAGACTGACTCATAAGTACCACCCACTAGAGACTGACCCATAAGTACCACCCACTAGAGACTGGCCCATGAGTACCACCCACTAGAGACTGGCCGAAAAGTACCACCCACTAGACTGACTTATAAGTACCACCCACTAGAGACTGACCTATTAGTACCACCCACTAGAGACTGACCCATAAGTACCACCCACTAGAGACTGGCCATAAAGTACCACCCACTAGAGACTGACCTATAAGTACCACCCACTAGAGACTGGCCAAAAAGTACCACCCACTAGACTGACTTATAAGTACCACCCACTAGAGACTGACCTATTAGTACCACCCACTAGAGACTGACCCATAAGTACCACCCACTAGAGACTGGCCAATAAGTACCACCCACTAGAGACTGACCTATAAGTACCACCCACTAGAGACTGACCCATAAGTACCACCCACTAGAGACTGACCCATAAGTACCACCCACTAGAGACTGACCCATAAGTACCACCCACTAGAGACTGACCCAGAAGTACCACCCACTAGAGACTGACTTATAATTACCACCCACTAGAGACTGACCCATAAGTACCACCCACTAGAGACTGGCCCATGAGTACCACCCACTAGAGACTGGCCGAAAAGTACCACCCACTAGACTGACTTATAAGTACCACCCACTAGAGACTGACCTATTAGTACCACCCACTAGAGACTGACCCATAAGTACCACCCACTAGAGACTGGCCAATAAGTACCACCCACTAGAGACTGACCAAAAAGTACCACCCACTAGACTGACTTATAAGTACCACCCACTAGAGACTGACCTATTAGTACCACCCACTAGAGACTGACCCATAAGTACCACCCACTAGAGACTGACCCATAAGTACCACCCACTAGAGACTGGCCAAAAAGTACCACCAACTAGAGACTGACCCATAAGTACCACCCACTAGAGACTGACCCATAAGTACCACCCACTAGAGACTGGCCCATAAGTACCACCCACTAGAGACTGACCCATAAGTACCACCCACTAGAGACTGGCCCATAAGTACCACCCACTAGAGACTGGCCCATAAGTACCACCCACTAGAGACTGACCCATAAGTATCACCCACTAGAGACTGGCCTATAAGTACCACCCACTAGAGACTGGCCCATAAGTACCACCCACTAGAGACTGGCCAATAAGTACCACCCACTAGAGACTGACCCATAAGTATCACCCACTAGAGACTGGCCCATATGTACCACCCACTAGACTGACTTATAAGTACCACCCACTAGAGACTGACCCATAAGTACCACCCACTAGAGACTGACCCATAAGTACCACCCACTAGAGACTGACCCATAAGTACCACCCACTAGAGACTGGCCAAAAAGTACCACCAACTAGAGACTGACCCATAAGTACCACCCACTAGAGACTGACCCATAAGTACCACCCACTAGAGACTGGCCCATAAGTACCACCCACTAGAGACTGACCCATAAGTATCACCCACTAGAGACTGGCCCATAAGTACCACCCACTAGAGACTGGCCCATAAGTACCACCCACTAGAGACTGACCCATAAGTATCACCCACTAGAGACTGGCCTATAAGTACCACCCACTAGAGACTGGCCCATAAGTACCACCCACTAGAGACTGACCCATAAGTATCACCCACTAGAGACTGGCCTACAAGTATCACCCACTAGAGACTGACCCATAAGTACCACCCACTAGAGACTGACCCATAAGTACCACCCACTAGAGACTGACCCATAAGTACCACCCACTAGAGACTGACCCATAAGTATCATCCACTAGAGACTGACCTATAAGTACCACCCACTAGAGACCGACCTATAAGTACCACCCACTAGAGACTGACCCATAAGTACCACCCACTAGAGACTGGCCCATAAGTACCACCCACTAGAGACTGACCTATAAGTACCACCCAATAGAGACTGACCTATAAGTACCACCCACTAGACTGACCTATAAGTACCACCCACTAGAGACTGACCCATAAGTACCACCCACTATAGACTAACCCATAAGTACCACCCACTAGAGACTGACCAATAAGTACCACCCACTAGAGACTGGCCCATAAGTACCACCCACTAGAGACTGGCCTATAAGTACCACCCACTAGAGACTGGCCTATAAGTACCACCCACTAGAGACTGGCCCATAAGTACCACCCACTAGAGACTGGCCCATAAGTACCACCCACTATAGACTGACCTATAAGTATCACCCACTAGACTGACCTATAAGTACCACCCACTAGAGACTGACCTATAAGTACCACCCACTAGATACTGACCTATAAGTACCACCCACTAGAGACTGGCCCATAAGTACCACCCACTAGAGACTGACCCATAAGTACCACCCACTAGAGACTGACCCATAAGTACCACCCACTAGAGAATGACACATAAGTACCACCCACTAGAGACTGACCCATAAGTATCACCCACTAGAGACTGGCCCATAAGTACCACCCACTAGACTGACTTTTAAGTACCACCCACTAGAGACTGACCCATAAGTACCACCCACTAGAGACTGACCCATAAGTACCACCCACTAGAGACTGGCCGAAAAGTACCACCCACTAGACTGACTTATAAGTACAACAAACTAGAGACTGACCTATTAGTACCACCCACTAGAGACTGACCCATAAGTACCACCCACTAGAGACTGGCCAATGACTACCACCCACTAGAGACTGACCTATAAGTACCACCCACTAGAGACTGGCCCATAAGTACCACCCAAAAGTACCACCCACTAGACTGACTTATAAGTACCACCCACTAGAGACTGACCCATAAGTACCACCCACTAGAGACTGACCCATAAGTACCACCCACTAGAGACTGGCCAAAAAGTACCACCCACTAGACTGACTTATAAAAACCACCCACTAGAGACTGACCTATTAGTACCACCCACTAGAGACTGACCCATAAGTACCACCCACTAGAGACTGGCTAATAAGTACCACCCACTAGAGACTGACCTATAAGTACCACCCACTAGAGACTGACCCATAAGTACCACCCACTAGAGACTGACCCATAAGTACCACCCACTAGAGACTGACCCATAAGTACCACCCACTAGAGACTGAGCCATACGTACCACCCACTAGAGACTGACCCATAAGTACCACCCACTAGACTGACCTATAAGTACCACCCACTAGAGACTGGCCCATAAGTACCACCCACTAGAGACTGACCCAGAAGTACCACCCACTAGAGACTGACTCATAAGTACCACCCACTAGAGACTGACCCATAAGTACCACCCACTAGAGACTGGCCCATGAGTACCACCCACTAGAGACTGGCCGAAAAGTACCACCCACTAGACTGACTTATAAGTACCACCCACTAGAGACTGACCTATTAGTACCACCCACTAGAGACTGACCCATAAGTACCACCCACTAGAGACTGGCCAATAAGTACCACCCACTAGAGACTGACCTATAAGTACCACCCACTAGAGACTGGCCAAAAAGTACCACCCACTAGACTGACTTATAAGTACCACCCACTAGAGACTGACCTATTAGTACCACCCACTAGAGACTGACCCATAAGTACCACCCACTAGAGACTGGCCAATAAGTACCACCCACTAGAGACTGACCTATAAGTACCACCCACTAGAGACTGACCCATAAGTACCACCCACTAGAGACTGACCAATAAGTACCACCCACTAGAGACTGACCTATAAGTACCACCCACTAGAGACTGGCCAAAAAGTACCACCCACTAGACTGACCCATAAGTATCACCCACTAGAGACTGGCCCATAAGTACCACCCACTAGAGACTGGCCCATAAGTACCACCCACTAGAGACTGACCCATAAGTATCACCCACTAGAGACTGGCCTATAAGTACCACCCACTAGAGACTGGCCCATAAGTACCACCCACTAGAGACTGACCCATAAGTATCACCCACTAGAGACTGGCCTACAAGTATCACCCACTAGAGACTGACCCATAAGTACCACCCACTAGAGACTGACCCATAAGTACCACCCACTAGAGACTGACCCATAAGTACCACCCACTAGAGACTGACCCATAAGTATCATCCACTAGAGACTGACCTATAAGTACCACCCACTAGAGACTGACCTATAAGTACCACCCACTAGAGACTGACCCATAAGTACCACCCACTAGAGACTGGCCCATAAGTACCACCCACTAGAGACTGACCTATAAGTACCACCCAATAGAGACTGACCTATAAGTACCACCCACTAGACTGACCTATAAGTACCACCCACTAGAGACTGACCCATAAGTACCACCCACTATAGACTGACCCATAAGTACCACCCACTAGAGACTGACCAATAAGTACCACCCACTAGAGACTGGCCCATAAGTACCACCCACTAGAGACTGGCCTATAAGTACCACCCACTAGAGACTGGCCTATAAGTACCACCCACTAGAGACTGGCCCATAAGTACCACCCACTAGAGACTGGCCCATAAGTACCACCCACTATAGACTGACCTATAAGTATCACCCACTAGACTGACCTATAAGTACCACCCACTAGAGACTGACCTATAAGTACCACCCACTAGATACTGACCTATAAGTACCACCCACTAGAGACTGGCCCATAAGTACCACCCACTAGAGACTGACCCATAAGTACCACCCACTAGAGACTGACCCATAAGTACCACCCACTAGAGAATGACACATAAGTACCACCCACTAGAGACTGACCCATAAGTATCACCCACTAGAGACTGGCCCATAAGTACCACCCACTAGACTGACTTTTAAGTACCACCCACTAGAGACTGACCCATAAGTACCACCCACTAGAGACTGACCCATAAGTACCACCCACTAGAGACTGGCCGAAAAGTACCACCCACTAGACTGACTT
The DNA here is from genome assembly GCF_932526225.1 of Nematostella vectensis. Taxonomy (NCBI): domain Eukaryota; kingdom Metazoa; phylum Cnidaria; class Anthozoa; order Actiniaria; family Edwardsiidae; genus Nematostella; species Nematostella vectensis. The sequence continues at coordinate 15,631,394 of NC_064040.1, read as the reverse complement.
ATAAGTACAACAAACTAGAGACTGACCTATTAGTACCACCCACTAGAGACTGACCCATAAGTACCACCCACTAGAGACTGGCCAATGACTACCACCCACTAGAGACTGACCTATAAGTACCACCCACTAGAGACTGGCCCATAAGTACCACCCAAAAGTACCACCCACTAGACTGACTTATAAGTACCACCCACTAGAGACTGACCCATAAGTACCACCCACTAGAGACTGACCCATAAGTACCACCCACTAGAGACTGGCCAAAAAGTACCACCCACTAGACTGACTTATAAGTACCACCCACTAGAGACTGACCTATTAGTACCACCCACTAGAGACTGACCCATAAGTACCACCCACTAGAGACTGGCCAATAAGTACCACCCACTAGAGACTGACCTATAAGTACCACCCACTAGAGACTGACCCATAAGTACCACCCACTAGAGACTGACCCATAAGTACCACCCACTAGAGACTGACCCATAAGTACCACCCACTAGAGACTGAGCCATACGTACCACCCACTAGAGACTGACCCATAAGTACCACCCACTAGACTGACCTATAAGTACCACCCACTAGAGACTGGCCCATAAGTACCACCCACTAGAGACTGACCCAGAAGTACCACCCACTAGAGACTGACTCATAAGTACCACCCACTAGAGACTGACCCATAAGTACCACCCACTAGAGACTGGCCCATGAGTACTACCCACTAGAGACTGGCCGAAAAGTACCACCCACTAGACTGACTTATAAGTACCACCCACTAGAGACTGACCTATTAGTACCACCCACTAGAGACTGACCCATAAGTACCACCCACTAGAGACTGGCCAATAAGTACCACCCACTAGAGACTGACCTATAAGTACCACCCACTAGAGACTGGCCAAAAAGTACCACCCACTAGACTGACTTATAAGTACCACCCACTAGAGACTGACCTATTAGTACCACCCACTAGAGACTGACCCATAAGTACCACCCACTAGAGACTGGCCAATAAGTACCACCCACTAGAGACTGACCTATAAGTACCACCCACTAGAGACTGACCCATAAGTACCACCCACTAGAGACTGACCCATAAGTACCACCCACTAGAGACTGACCCATAAGTACCACCCACTAAAGACTGACCCAGAAGTACCACCCACTAGAGACTGACTTATAATTACCACCCACTAGAGACTGACCCATAAGTACCACCCACTAGAGACTGGCCCATGAGTACCACCCACTAGAGACTGGCCGAAAAGTACCACCCACTAGACTGACTTATAAGTACCACCCACTAGAGACTGACCTATTAGTACCACCCACTAGAGACTGACCCATAAGTACCACCCACTAGAGACTGGCCAATAAGTACCACCCACTAGAGACTGACCTATAAGTACCACCCACTAGAGACTGGCCAAAAAGTACCACCCACTAGACTGACTTATAAGTACCACCCACTAGAGACTGACCTATTAGTACCACCCACTAGAGACTGACCCATAAGTACCACCCACTAGAGACTGGCCAATAAGTACCACCCACTAGAGACTGACCTATAAGTACCACCCACTAGAGACTGACCCATAAGTACCACCCACTAGAGACTGACCCATAAGTACCACCCACTAGAGACTGACCCATAAGTACCACCCACTAGAGACTGAGCCATAAGTACCACCCACTAGAGACTGGCCCATAAGTACCACCCACTAGACTGACTTATAATTACCACCCACTAGAGACTGACCCATAAGTACCACCCACTATAGACTGACCCATAAGTACCACCCACTAGAGACTGGCCGAAAAGTACCACCCACTAGACTGACTTATAAGTACCACCCACTAGAGACTGACCTATTAGTACCACCCACTAGAGACTGACCCATAAGTACCACCCACTAGAGACTGGCCAATAAGTACCACCCACTAGAGACTGACCTATAAGTACCACCCACTAGAGACTGGCCAAAAATTACCACCCACTAGACTGACTTATAAGTACCACCCACTAGAGACTGACCTATTAGTACCACCCACTAGAGACTGACCCATAAGTACCACCCACTAGAGACTGGCCAATAAGTACCACCCACTAGAGACTGACCTATAAGTACCACCCACTAGAGACTGACCCATAAGTACCACCCACTAGAGACTGACCCATAAGTACCACCCACTAGAGACTGACCCATAAGTACCACCCACTAGAGACTGAGCCATAAGTACCACCCACTAGAGACTGACCCATAAGTACCACCCACTAGACTGACCTATATGTACCACCCACTAGAGACTGGCCCATAAGTACCACGCACTAGAGACTGACCCAGAAGTACCACCCACTAGAGACTGACTCATAAGTACCACCCACTAGAGACTGACCCATAAGTACCACCCACTAGAGACTGGCCCATGAGTACCACCCACTAGACTGACCTATAAGTACCACCCACTAGACTGACCTATAAGTACCACCCACTAGAGACTGACCTATAAGTACCACCCACTAGATATTGACCCATAAGTACCACCCACTAGATACTGACCCATAAGTACCACCCACTAGAGACTGACCTATAAGTACCACCCACTAGAGACTGACCTACAAGTACCACCCACTAGAGACTGGCCTATAAGTACCACCCACTAGAGACTGACCCATAAGTACCACCCACTAGAGACTGACCTATAAGTACCACCCACTAGAGACTGGCCCATAAGTATCACCCACTAGAGACTGGCCCATAAGAACCACCCACTAGAGACTGACCCATAAGTACCACCCACTAGAGACTGGCCCATAAGTATCACCCACTAGAGACTGGCCCATAAGTACCACCCACTAGAGACTGGCCCATAAGTACCACCCACTAGAGACTGGCCCATAAGTACCACCCACTAGAGACTGACCCATAAGTATCACCCACTAGAGACTGGCCTATAAGTACCACCCACTAGAGACTGGCCCATAAGTACCACCCACTAGAGACTGACCCATAAGTATCACCCACTAGAGACTGGCCTATAAGTACCACCCACTAGAGACTGACCTATAAGTACCACCCACTAGAGACTGACCCATAAGTACCACCCACTAGAGACTGACCCATAAGTACCACCCACTAGAGACTGACCCATAAGTACCACCCACTAGAGACTGAGCCATAAGTACCACCCACTAGAGACTGACCCATAAGTACCACCCACTAGACTGACCTATATGTACCACCCACTAGAGACTGGCCCATAAGTACCACGCACTAGAGACTGACCCAGAAGTACCACCCACTAGAGACTGGCCGAAAAGTACCACCCACTAGACTGACTTATAAGTACCACCCACTAGAGACTGACCTATAAGTACCACCCACTAGAGACTGACCCATAAGTACCACCCACTAGACTGACCTATAAGTACCACCCACTAGAGACTGGCCCATAAGTACCACCCACTAGAGACTGACCCATAAGTACCACCCACTAGAGACTGACTCATAAGTACCACCCACTAGAGACTGACCCATAAGTACCACCCACTAGAGACTGGCCCATGAGTACCACCCACTAGACTGACCTATAAGTACCACCCACTAGACTGACCTATAAGTACCACCCACTAGGGACTGACCCATAAGTTCTACCTCCTTAGATACTGACCCGTTAGCACCAGACACTAGATAAAAATAAGTTTATATAAATATACTCTTATCCTGTATTCCAGGTGCCGTGTGAAGGGATTCCGCTATTGCGCACTTCAGATAAATGACCAGTGCTATTGTGGGAACAGTTATGGGAGATATGGAAAGGGAGATTGTACTCATCCTTGTGAGGGGAGCCCGGATTTAAAGTGTGGAGGGACCTGGCGAAACTCCGTCTATGCTGTTGGTTATCAACCCGCAAGTGTCCTCACAAAAGCGCGCTAGAATAATGTCAGGAATAATTACAAAGAAACGCGATGTTTATTTGTTATCCTTTTGGGAATATGTGTAATTTCCTCTATCCTATTCGCGTACTTTATAGAATCTACAAGTTATATAGTTGTCCTTCTATTGAATGCAAAAATTTAGTCAGAAGGTGGAGAACAGAAGTTTACTCTCGGGATCCAAAAATACAGAAGTCTACTTTGTTTTTGGCGATAACCGACATTTTTTCTATTGAGCTTAAAAGAATTAAATTAACCAGAAAAAAACTCTAAAATCTTATAACCAACAGAAGCTGAAGTAAAGCCCCCACTTCAACCAGGACACGAGTACATGTATACTAACCCACAAGGCAGTGCGCCCCTCACCAGAGACCACGTGATCTACACCGAGAAGTCTGTCCGTGACGTGAACACCTGCTCCCAATACTGCGAGCTCATGCCTGCCTGTCAATCAATCAACTTCAACCCTGTTAGCATGGTGTGTGAGATGAACAACGTGACGTCATCAGTTGTCGGTTCAGCTTCGAGAGAGAGCTTTAGTTACTGGGAACCTGCAAAATTCTATGTAATGGGATTACCGTAAGGCTCGGCGTTTATCTAATTTAAAATGAGGGGTTTTTTAACCAGTCTGCGCTCGGAGTTTTTAAACGCCAAGTAAGAAATCTCAGACTGGTGAGATGGGGGGATTTCATATCATACATTTTTTTTTTCTATTTAAAAGTTATCATTCGCTATTTTTCCCCGGTCATCACAGATTGCATTACCATCATAGATTTTAAAGCAATACCATATTCGGAAGTCCGTTTCAATGATTCTCCTGTTTTTCTAGAAGCTAAACGGTGTCTAGGTCTAGGTAGTGAGATTGTATGCGAACTTGCAATGACTCTTGCTTTTATTCGTGGCAGCCATTTTAATTAGGTCCCAGGAACCGTCGTTTCCACTGCCACAGGCATTTACGTGGTCTCGCCCCAGTCTCCCATAGACCATTTAACAAAGGCTATCATGTTTATAATGGTGCAACCCCCCTTACCCCATAATCAAACCAAAGTACAATGATTGGTCGCATTCTACATATTCAGCACTATCTAGGTAATGAGGATACTTGTTAATAGATTGACAACCCTGGAATACTTACAGCCCTAGCCAAAATAAGAAACCTTCGTCATACTGTATTTAACACTCATAAGAAGTAAGGGTTAAATACCGAGGGCGGAGGCAGTTTGCCGTATGACAGCCTGAGGGCGCAGCTGCTCCAGGAACGGACTCGATTCCCAAAGGTGGAGTTGAATTGCAAATTTTTCGTAGCTCGGAGTTTCAGTGTGAGCACGTTGCGAGAAAGGAGCTCACTGACAGCGATTTTCAAGAACTGTAATTGTCGACGACAAATGAACAAGCAGAATGAGTTAGTAGACGGCTCAGATAGCCACACCACAGCCTATCTTTGCTGGTGGAATAATTTTCCAAAATTGCACATATAATTTTGGCTTAACTTAATATTGAATTTCGATGGTTACAAATACAAATTCTGCTTTCATGACAATTAAATCGAAACATTGTTAATATTCAATCGTTCTTGTTATCACATTGTAAATCCGCGCAAAAAAATTGGTGTTTTTTGCTCAATATGATATTCCTTCATTAGTATTCACGGTTAATATCTAGGTTTTAACTTACTCCTCCTCATTAGTATTCTAGTTATTAACATATTTTATGAGTTCATATTAAACCCCACTTTTTCCCTGCTGATACATCAAGCCCTTCCCGTTCTTTAAGATTGTGTAGTTCCAGAAAATATCCATACCCCCTCCCCCCTATTGAGGGGATTTGAAATTCCGGGGGTATGTGTGGTGTCCGGAGCAAAATTCCGGGGGTCTGGTTTCTGAAACGCGAGTACATACATACATATTAAAGCGCCCCCCACCCCCCCCCCCCCCCCCCCCGGCATCCAAAATGGAAATTCCAGAGGGGTGTATGGTCATACCTCCGACCCGCTCAATGGGGGGTATGAATATTTTCTGGAACTACACATTGTTCATAGGTATTTTAGTAAAATAAAGGACTTGGAATAGGTGTCAATCATGTAATAAACTCTTTATTACCTTGAGCAAGATAAGGCCCATTACGATTTTACAGTTAAACACTGTTAAGTATATGGGAAGTAATAAACACGTGCCTTTTTAAAACATCTTATCAAAAATAATATATAACTATGCATTTATATTAAGAGTGTTACAGGACGGGTTGTCATATTGTTTTGGTAACTTGTCGTCTAGTATTTTATTTTCCTATCACGAAAACCGGAAGTTATTGAGTTTTGTTTATTTTTTAAGATCGTTTCCTTAGTCTAGATTTTAGCACGCCCGTGGACCCTCCGGTTCGATGACCTTTTGTTGCGTCTAAATCCAGGGAGTGTCCAGTTCCTTATACGTGGCAGAATCGTGGTTTCTTCTCTTCGTTTCAGACATTTTTTTGGCAAGCTAAACTCTTGAATGTTCTTCGAAACCACATGCCATTCTCACCCCTTGGTTTAGACATCATTTATTTTTATCGTTATTTCATTTGAAGATAAATGTTGTAGTCACGCGCTCTTTGAACATGCGCAGTTAAGTTTTAAAAGTTGCTTAATCATTAGTGTTATCTTAGAGTTACCTTGAATTAATTGATTATTTTGTTAATACGCAGGAACGAGAGACCAACTCTGTGATTTCCCACGCCCTCACGCTTTTGGCTGATTGGTTCGTTTTGCCGAATGTAACCAATTCTCCCCGTTCCTTCTTGAATATTTTTACATTTATTTCCTTTCATATGGGACCACCACATAGATTGCTGTCTGGTCCTAGCGTATTGTACTGTATGTTTTGTGGTTGCTGCTCTGCAGTTGCGACTATGAACAATTAAAGCTTGGAAATACCAGCCTCGTCTTCATCGTCGTCTTGAAGACCCCGACTAGTCCCCTAACAAGAGACGTAGAGGAAAGGTTTTATATGTTGGGGTTTCAAAGGGAAAGGTCAAAATTTATCTGTATTGAAAAGGATGACTCGTTTGTTAGACCCTATAATCTACCTGTTAAGTGACGAGGAAATGGTCTTGACCTATAATCTCTCGGTAGAGTAACGAGGAAATGGTCTTGACCTATAATCTCCCTGTAGAGTGACGAGGAAATGGTCTTGACCTATAATCTCCCTGTAGAGTGACGAGGAAATGGTCTTGACCTATAATCTCCCTGTAGAGTGACGAGGAAATGGTCTAGACCTATAATCTCCCTGTAGAGTGACGAGGAAATGGTCTTGACCTATAATCCCCCTGTAGTGTGACGAGGAAATGGTCTTGACCTATAATCTCCCTGTAGTGTGACGAGGAAATGGTCTTGACCTATAATCTCCCTGTAGAGTGACGAGGAAATTGTCTTGACCTATAATCTCACTGTAGAGTGACGAGGAAATGGTCTTGACCTATAATCTCCCTGTAGAGTGACGAGGAAATGGTCTTGACCTATAATCCCCCTGTAGAGTGACGAGGAAATGGTCTTGACCTATAATCTCCCTGTAGTGTGACAAGGAAATGGTCTTGACCTATAATCTCCTTGTAGAGTTACGAGGAAATGGTCTTGGCCTATATTCTCCCTGTAGTGTGACGAGGAAGTCTTGACATATAATCTCCCTGTGGGGTGACGAAGAAATGGTCTTGACCTATAATCTCCCTGTGGAGTGACGAGGGAATGGTCTTGACCTATAATCTCCCTGTAGAGTGACGAGGAAATGGTCTAGACCTATAATCTCCCTGTAGAGTGACGAGGAAATGGTCTTGACATATAATCTCCCTGTAGAGTGACGAGGGAATGGTCTTGACCTATAATCTCCCTGTAGAGTGACGAGGAAATGGTCTTGACCTATAATCTCCCTGTAGAGTGACGAGGAAATGGTCTTGACCTATAATCCCCCTGTAGAGTGACGAGGAAATGGTCTTGACCTATAATCTCCCTGTAGTGTGACAAGGAAATGGTCTTGACCTATAATCTCCTTGTAGAGTTACGAGGAAATGGTCTTGGCCTATATTCTCCCTGTAGTGTGACGAGGAAGTCTTGACATATAATCTCCCTGTGGGGTGACGAAGAAATGGTCTTGACCTATAATCTCCCTGTGGAGTGACGAGGGAATGGTCTTTGTTACAATATCTGGGTTCCCTGTGTTAAGAACAATAAAGTCCCGGATGTAGCCCTCCATCTTGGCTACAGAGCTAAACACTCGTGTTGTTGTCTTTCTCTGATCTTCTCGTGAGATTATCTACTGTAAACCCACATCTTGAAACATGGTGGCAGCGTGGTTAGCTAATTTATCTTGAACTCAACTGGAACTTCAAGTTGTGGGCTGTGTTTTGACGAATTTCCTTGCTAAATTCGCGTTCAAAACTCGCTCGACTCTCGACCTCAGACCACGTGGATTGAACCTACACTGCTCTGTACTCTGCCATGCCTGCTACTGGCGAATCTGAAGAGACTCCTCCAGCTCCTCCACCTGCAGCATCATCTTTTCAGCCGGGTTATGCCTTTAAACCGCCTGAGCCCGTGAAATTGGCAAAGAATGGAGTTGAAAGTTGGAAAATATGGAAACAGCTGTGGCAGCATTATTGTATCGTCTCTAACGCCGATTCACACTCGCCTCAATTCAAGAAATCTCTCTTGATCTCTACCATGGGAATAGAAGCTTTACAAATCTACAATGGCTGTGACCCTGTAGAAACTGACACTGCTAAAGATATACTAACCAAACTTGATGCTCACATACTTGGTGAAACCAACGAGACCTTCGAGAGGTACAAGTTCAACACTCGAGTCCAGAAACCTGATGAGAGTATTGACAGCTATGTTGCAAGCCTGAAGACATTGGCCGAGACTTGCAATTTCTGTGAGTGCTTGAAAACTTCCTTACTGAGGGATAGAGTGGTACTTGGTGTGAAAGATGATCATACCAGAAAGCGTCTGCTGCAAGAAGGAAAACTCACTCTACAGAAAGCACTTGACATTTGTCACAGTTATGAGAAAACGTCTGATCAACTGAAGATTATTTCTGGAAAGGAAGAGGAGGTACACCGATTGAATATAAACAAGCAAAAAACAAAAGGAGCTTCACATGGTCAAAGGAACAAGCCAGTCGGTAATGGTAAACCTGGAGGCACGAATCCTCGTCAAGCTGCTAAATGCAAATTTTGTGGCTATTCTCACACTCTAAAGAAGGAATTCTGCAAAGCTTGGGGGAAGAGATGCAATAATTGCAAGGCTCCCAACCATTTCTCGAGTTGCTGTCCAAGTTTGGGAGGCAAGAAACAAGTCCATACTGTTGGTGACGGATCTGACTCCGATTCCTCTGCTGAAATGGTATGCCCAGTCATATCTGAGTCAATTAACTCTGTCTCTAGTGGTCCCTTATATGCTGAGATGTGTCTAAAAGATGGACGGAGAGTCAAATTCCAGGTTGATTGCGGTGCCACAGTCAATGTTATAAATCAGAAATATGTGCCGCAAAACACTCAACTACAAGAATCGAAAAATACACTGAGCATGTACAACAAAACTACTCTTAAACCAGTGGGAAAGTGTCGGATTATCACTATAAATCTGACTACGAAGAAGAAGTATAATGTCATGTTTGAAGTTGTGAAAGAGGATTTAACACCCTTGCTTAGCAGAAAGGCAGCGGAACAGATGAAGCTCATCACGGTCAACTATGATAACTTCAAGCAGGTCCATGTAGTCGCTGATGGATTCACAGAATTAGTGACTGAATACAAAGCTGTATTTGACGACACTGCTGTAGGATGTTTCTCAGGAAAAGTAAATCTCAAGGTTGATGGCAATGCCGTGCCTACTCAAAGTCCACCACGACGAGTACCTATCAGTGTTAAACCTGCACTTGAAAAAGAGTTACACAACCTTGTCAAGCTTGGAGTCCTGAAGCCTGTAACTGAGCCAACTCAATGGTGCTCACAGATCTCTATACAGAAGAAGAAGAATGACCAGCTCAGGATCTGTCTTGACCCAAGAGTCTTGAATGAAGCTCTTCAGAGGGAAATATACCCTCTCCCGACAATTGATGATATCCTGCCTGAGCTCGCCAATGCTAAGCTGTTCAGTAAGTTTGATCTTGCTCATGGTTACTGGCACTGTGAACTTGATGAAGAGAGTAGTTACATGACCACATTCATCACTGTGAATGGCAGATTTCGTTGGTGTCGTCTCCCATTTGGTCTCAAAGTCAGTTCTGAGATATTCCAGCGTAAGCTCATGGAGAGTCTATCAGGTCTTCGTGGAGTGGTCTGTGTGGCTGATGACATTCTAGTTTATGGACATTCTGAGGGTGACCATGATGAGAAATTGAGATATCTACTTGATGTTTGTGCTAGAAATAACATTAAGCTGAATCACCAGAAGAGTGTGTTCAAGACCACTGAAGTTGAGTTCCTTGGTCACGTCGTGACAAGTGAGGGTCTAAAACCTGATATGAAGAAAGTCGAAGCCATTCTTAAAATGGAAAACCCCACTGATGTTGAGGGAGCTCGACGTGTCCAGGGAATGGTAACTTATCTCGCAAAGTTCCTTCCACAACTCTCCACGGTAATGGATCCTATTCGTCGACTCACTAGACAAGATGTGGAATGGGAATGGAGTGAGGAACAGGATCATGCGATGAAAGAAATAAAGAGACTAGTGACTACAGCTCCTGTACTTGCTTATTATGATCCTGACAAAGAACTTGTGATTCAATGTGATGCCTCGAGCACTGGTTTAGGCACTGTTTTACTACAAGAAGGAAAGCCGCTGTGTTATGCCAGTCGTGCCCTTACTGCTACGGAATGCGGGTACGCGCAAATTGAGAAAGAGTGCCTGGCAATTGTGTTCTCGCTGGAACGTTTCCACCAATATACGTTTGGACGGAAAACCATTGTGCATAGTGATCATAAACCACTGGAAATGATTGTACGCAAGCCACTGCACAAGTCCCCAAAGCGTCTTCAAGGTATGATGCTTAGACTTATACAGTATGACATTGAAGTTGTATATAAGAAGGGCAAGGAGATGTACATAGCTGATACTTTATCTCGTGCATACTTGCCTGATGATACTGAACACAAGGATAGTTTTGCTAAGATTAATGCTGTTGGTCACCTAAGAATTAGAGAAGAAAGGCTTAGACAGCTAAAGAAAGCCACTGAAATGGATGATACTCTGCAAACTCTGAAATCAGTCATTCTTAAAGGATGGCCAGACTCGAGACAGGAACTGCCTACTCAGGTTACACCATACTTTTCATATAGAGATGAACTGACCTTACATGATGGATTGATCTTCAAGGGAGAACGAGTCATCGTTCCTGAGAGCATGCGTAAGGAGATCAAAGACCATCTCCACATATCACATCTTGGAGGTGAGAGTATGTTAAGACGTGCACGTGAATGCATATTTTGGCCTGGTATGTCTGCAGAAATCAAACAGCTAGCAAGTGTTTGTGATGCCTGTCAAACATTTGCTAAAGCTCAACAGAAAGAAACACTCATAACTATAGAAGCTAAAGCACCATGGGAAATTGTTGGTGTTGATTTATTCTCATGGAACAACAAAGACTACCTACTAACAATTGACTATTTTAGTGGATACTGGGAAGTTGACCTTCTTAAGAAAACTGACTCCCCTGCAGTGATTAGGAAACTGAAACAACACTTCTCAAGATATGGTGTTCCTGTACAACTAGTCAGTGATGGAGGACCTCAGTTTGATGCCAAAGAGTTTGAGGACTTTGCTTATGAATGGGACTTTGAGCATAATCTATCTTCACCTGGGCATCCAAATGCAAATGGAAAAGTTGAGTCTGGGGTAAAAGCAGCAAAGGCTATGCTCTCAAAATGTGCTCAAGACAAAACAGACCCCCAACTAGCACTCCTTGAGATAAGAAACACACCAACCCAAGGAGCAGGAAGCAGCCCAGCCCAACGCCTTCTCAATCGTCGAACTAAATCTATATTACCCATGACTGATGTACAACTCCAACCTAGGGGAATGGATTTTCTGAAGGAGGACCGGTGTCGGCTCAAGTTGGAACAACAACGACAGTGTAAGAACTATAACAAGAATGCTAAGGATCTTGGAATTTTGCAAGAGGGGGATACTATCAGACTGAAACCTTTTAGAAAAGGCAACAAAAAATGGGAAAAGGGTGTGGTTGTTAGGAGACTCGATGAAAGGTCGTATGACATCGAAACGCCTTCTGGGAAGTATAGAAGAAACCGAATCGATCTAAGGAAAACTTCGGAAACTCAACCTGAATTGTCGTCAAGGAAACCAGAAGTAGTACTACCACCTGCTGAAATGGAATCTAGTACTACCACCCAATCACCAGAAACACCAGCGCAAGTGGAAACACCTAATGCGGTTGCTGAGGAACAGACACCACCTATAATACCCATACGGAGATCCTCACGGACAACTACGCAACCAAGCTACCTTAGGGATTATGTCACGAGTTAAAACAAGAGACTAATCTGATGTTAAATAGTTGATTGTATCTTTTATTCTTATTGTTTACATTTTGTCTAGGACTGAGAACAATGTTTATCAGCACGTTGCTATACGCAAGGACAATTGTTAGTTATGTTATAAGTATCTGTTTCACTTCCTCAAAAGAGAAAGGATGTTACAATATCTGGGTTCCCTGTGTTAAGAACAATAAAGTCCCGGATGTAGCCCTCCATCTTGGCTACAGAGCTAAACACTCGTGTTGTTGTCTTTCTCTGATCTTCTCGTGAGATTATCTACTGTAAACCCACATCTTGAAACAGTCTTGACCTATAATCTCCCTGTAGAGTGACGAGGAAATGGTCTAGACCTATAATCTCCCTGTAGAGTGACGAGGAAATGGTCTTGACATTTAATCTCCCTGTAGAGTGACGAGGGAATGGTCTTGACCTATAATCTCCCTGTAGAGTGACGAGGAAATGGTTTTGACCTATAATCTCCTTGTAGAGTGACAAGGAAATGGTCTTGACCTATAATCTCCCTGTAGAGTGACGAGGAAATGGTCTTGACATATAATCTCCCTGTAAGGTGACAAGGAAATGGTCTTGACCTATAATCTCCCTGTAGAGTGACGAGGAAATGGTCTTGACATATAATCTCCCTGTAAGGTGACAAGGAAATGGTCTTGACCTATATTCTCCCTGTAGAGTGACGAGGAAATGGTCTTGACCTATAATCTCCATGTAGAGTGACAAGGAAATGGTCTTGACCTATAATCTCCCTGTAGAGTGACAAGGAAATGGTCTTGACCTATAATCTCTCGGTAGAGTGACGAGGGAATGGTCTTGACCTATAATCTCCCTGTGGGGTGACGAAGAAATGGTCTTGACCTATAATCTCCCTGTGGAGTGACGAGGGAATGGTCTTGACCTATAATCTCCCTGTAGAGTGACGAGGAAATGGTCTAGACCTATAATCTCCCTGTAGAGTGACGAGGAAATGGTCTTGACATATAATCTCCCTGTAGAGTGACGAGGGAATGGTCTTGACCTATAATCTCCCTGTAGAGTGACGAGGAAATGGTCTTGACCTATAATCTCCCTGTAGAGTGACGAGGAAATGGTCTTGACCTATAATCCCCCTGTAGAGTGACGAGGAAATGGTCTTGACCTATAATCTCCCTGTAGTGTGACAAGGAAATGGTCTTGACCTATAATCTCCTTGTAGAGTTACGAGGAAATGGTCTTGGCCTATATTCTCCCTGTAGTGTGACGAGGAAGTCTTGACATATAATCTCCCTGTGGGGTGACGAAGAAATGGTCTTGACCTATAATCTCCCTGTGGAGTGACGAGGGAATGGTCTTGACCTATAATCTCCCTGTAGAGTGACGAGGAAATGGTCTAGACCTATAATCTCCCTGTAGAGTGACGAGGAAATGGTCTTGACATTTAATCTCCCTGTAGAGTGACGAGGGAATGGTCTTGACCTATAATCTCCCTGTAGAGTGACGAGGAAATGGTTTTGACCTATAATCTCCTTGTAGAGTGACAAGGAAATGGTCTTGACCTATAATCTCCCTGTAGAGTGACGAGGAAATGGTCTTGACATATAATCTCCCTGTAAGGTGACAAGGAAATGGTCTTGACCTATAATCTCCCTGTAGAGTGACGAGGAAATGGTCTTGACATATAATCTCCCTGTAAGGTGACAAGGAAATGGTCTTGACCTATATTCTCCCTGTAGAGTGACGAGGAAATGGTCTTGACCTATAATCTCCATGTAGAGTGACAAGGAAATGGTCTTGACCTATAATCTCCCTGTAGAGTGACAAGGAAATGGTCTTGACCTATAATCTCTCGGTAGAGTGACGAGGGAATGGTCTTGACCTATAATCTCCCTGTAGAGTGACGAGGAAATGGTCTTGACCTATAATCTCCCTGTAGAGTGACAAGGAAATGGTCTTGACCTATAATCTCCCTGTAGAGTGACGAGGAAATGGTCTAGACCTATAATCTCCCTGTAGAGTGACGAGGAAATGGTCTTGACCTATAATCCCCCTGTAGAGTGACGAGGAAATGGTCTTGACCTATAATCTCCCTGTAGTGTGACAAGGAAATGGTCTTGACCTATAATCTCCTTGTAGAGTTACGAGGAAATGGTCTTGGCCTATATTCTCCCTGTAGTGTGACGAGGAAGTCTTGACATATAATCTCCCTGTGGGGTGACGAAGAAATGGTCTTGACCTATAATCTCCATGTAGAGTGACGAGGAAATGGTCTTGACATATAATCTCCCTGTAAGGTGACAAGGAAATGGTCTTGACCTATAATCTCCCTGTAGAGTGACGAGGGAATGGTCTTGACCTATAATCTCCCTGTAGAGTGACGAGGAAATGGTCTTGACCTATAATCTCCCTGTAGAGTGACGAGGAAATGGTCTTGACCTATAATCTCCCTGTAGAGTAACGAGGGAATGGTCTTGACATATAATCTCCCTGTAGAGTGACGAGGAAATTTTCTTGACCTATAATCTCCCTGTAGAGTGACAAGGAAATGGTCTTGACCTATAATCTCCCTGTAGAGTGACGAGGGAATGGTCTTGACCTATAATCTCCCTGTAGAGTGACGAGGAAATGGTCTTGACCTATAATCTCCCTGTAGAGTGACGAGGAAATGGTCTTGACCTATAATCTCCATGTAGAGTGACGAGGAAATGGTTTTGACATATAATCTCCCTGTAAGGTGACAAGGAAATGGTCTTGACCTATAATCTCCCTGTAGAGTGACGAGGGAATGGTCTTGACCTATAATCTCTCTGTAGAGTGACGAGGAAATGGTCTTGACCTATAATCTCCCTGTAGAGTGACAAGGAAATGGTCTTGACCTATAATCTCCCTGTAGAGTGACGAGGAAATGGTCTTGACATATAATCTCCCTGTAAGGTGACAAGGAAATGGTCTTGACCTATAATCTCTCGGTAGAGTGACGAGGAAATGGTCTTGACCTATAATCTCCCTGTAGAGTGACGCGGAAATGGTCTTGACCTATAATCTCTCTGTAGAGTGACGAGGAAATGGTCTTGACCTATAATCTCCCTGTAGTGTGACAAGGAAATGGTCTTGACCTATAATCTCCCTGTAGAGTGACGAGGAAATGGGCTTGACATATAATCTCCCTGTAGAGTAACGAGGAAATGGTCTTGACCTATAATCTCCCTGTAGTGTGACAAGGAAATGGTCTTGACCTATAATCTCCCTGTAGAGTGACGAGGAAATGGTCTTGACATATAATCTCCCTGTAGAGTGACGAGGAAATGGTCTTGACATATAATCTCCCTGTAGAGTGACGAGGAAATGGTCTTGACATATAATCTCCCTGTAGAGTGACGAGGAAATGGTCTTGACCTTTAATCTCTCGGTAGAGTGACGAGGAAATGGTCTTGACCTATAATCTCCCTGTAGAGTGACGAGGAAATGGTCTTGACCTATAATCTCCCTGTAGAGTAACGAGGGAATGGTCTTGACCTATAATCTCCCTGTAGTGTGACGAGGAAATTGTCTTGACATATAATCTCCCTGTGGTGTAAAGGAAATAGTCTTAGATCTTCGGTGACGAGGGTGTGGTCATGGCCACAAATTTGCCGGTGGTGTCGAGAGTGGATTATCTTAGACCTACAATTTGCCTGCAGTGAAGAGGGAATGGTCTTAGATCTATTATTTGCTTGTAGCGACGAGGTAATGGTCTTAGACCTATGATTTACCTGCAGTGAGGAGGAGTTTGTCTCCATAGTGATGAGGGAATGGTCTTAGACCTATAACTTGTTTGTATAGTGACGAGGGAATGGTCTCAGACGTATAACCTGTTTGTATAGTGACGAGGGAATGGTCGTAGACCTATAACTTTTCTCTATAGTGACAAGGGTATGGTATCAGACCTATAATCTCTCTGAAGTGTGAAGAGAAAATGGTCTTAGACCCATCATTTGTCTCCATAGTGACGAGGGAATGGTCTTAGACCTGGGATCAGTTAAAGGCTTTTAGGGATCATTTCGGTTGCTTTAAAAGGTGCCCCATTTTTTCTTATTCAGTCTGGAGCGGTAGAAAAAAATGGATTTTTAATTTGGAAGCAAATTTAGATAACGGAATCCCACAAATAACATGGGATATTAAATTTGGGTTTTGAGATTTCCATAAATATTCAATTCCTGTTTGAAAATTCTAGTTTTTTTTTATAAAAATATTATTTTTCTAAAAGTCTTAATACATTCTTTTAATTCTATATAGCCCTAAAACATACTATCAATGCCTGCATAAGCAGAATTTTCGTAAAAACGGATGCGATTGTTTGACACAATCCGACTGCGTTCCGTATCTATTCACTCTGCTGATGTCCGAGTCTAGAGTCAGGCGTCTATTCTCTAACCGGACACTCGACTCAAAAAGGGCCATACTAGGCCGAACACGGAGCTGAATCTGATAGTTACACTTAGATTGTTGCTCCTCTGAATCGTCTATAAACATTGGAGTACCAGCCCCCAAACCAGCGCCGTCCTTAATTCCATTAAATAGTACCATTTTCTTATTCGGCAATTCCTGCACAGCATTTAAAATCTGGTCAAGTTCAAGTCCGTGACAGAGTGACTTGACCTCGTTTCTTTGGGTCAGCAGTTTGTTAATTTGGTGCAGGGTCAGATGCGCGCCAAGTTGAACATGAGGATGCGCAGTAGGAACTGGTTTCCAGATCACGCACGGACAAAAATGATCAGGGATCCCGGCGTGAATGCATTCACGGCTTTCAGGGATGTGCTCGAAAAGGCTTGTACCTCTCGTAAGATCGGATTTCGATGGATTGTGTGGATACTTGAGTATATGCATGAATGTGGCATGTACATCGAGAGGCGAAATAATCCGTTGAGTGTTCTCCGCCAAATTTGAGCTGAACTTTGGATACTTTACGCGGAACCAATCAGGAAACGCCATGGATAAGAATGGCAGGCGCTCTTCTTGCTTCCCTTGCAGCGTGGCGCGAATCGAATCAAACCTCGCCCCGTGGTCCCCCATCACAATTAGCAGAGTATCGTTTAATAATCCATCCGAATGCAAAGACTTCAAAAACTGGTGAATATCCCGTGCACCACTGCTGACCATATTAAGATGCTGATGACAAAGGCTTCCCAAGAATGTGAATCAAAATTTGGGCGTGTTTGGGTATGCCGTGATAAGGCTGCGAAGGTACTTGAGCTGAATCACGTGCTGCGCCTGCGCATTAATGCAGTTCGAGTGGACGCCGAGTTCCGCGTCCATGGGCGCCGCCCACCAGAAGTAATGCCCGTAGTGGTCGGTTGGCTGATTCGTGAAGCCGTTCAGGCGAAGGTTGAACGCCCCTGTAATAGTTGGAATGTGGTGTCACTTATCACAACAAGAAAATGTCAGTGAAGTAAAACATACGCAATGGACGCAGTGACGTAATGACACGCATAGTCCCATATCAAATACACCATGTTGTGTGCAAGGAAATATTACGCCGAATTTACCATGAATTACAAAATGAAAACTCTAAATCTATAAGTGACTGGGGCCTTTGATGTAGCCTAGGTTGGTTCTGTTGTCTGCGCGCTTGAGTATAAAATTATACGCCACTATACGTCGTACATCGCACACCAAATAAGGAAACAACATGTCATTTATCCATACACCAAGTAAGGTTACACGATACACGACATCATACATCATACTAGCCTGCGTGCATCCGGTATCCGGTCATAAAGAGTAACATCAGGCTAACATCATACACCAAATAAGGTGACGCATGCTACACGACGTCATTCATCGTACACCAAATAAGGTTACACATGCTACACGACGTCATTCATCGTACACAAAATAAGGCTACGCATGCTGCACGGCGTCATACATCGTATACCAAATAAGGTTACGCATGCTACACGACGTCATACGTTATACATCATACACCAAATAAGATTACGCATGCTACACGTCGTCATACATCATACACCAAATAAGGTTACGTATGCTATACGACTTCATACATCATACACCAAATGAGATTACGCATGCTACACGACGTCATACATCGTACACCAAATGAGGTTACGCATGCTACACGTCGTCATACATCATACACAAAATAAGGTTACGCATGTTACACGACGTCATACATCATACACAAAATAAGGTTACGCATGTTAAACGACGTCATACATTATACACCTAATAAGGTTACGCATGCTACACGACGTCATACATCATACACCAAATAAGGTTACGCATGCTACACGCTACAAGATAGGGAGGGCGAAGAGAGGCGCGCAATCTCCAGCCCCACTCCCCCTTCTTAAGAGAATAGCCATCGGCATTGACAAACATCTCCTCAGCATATCCGGTTTATACCCTAGAATCCATGGGAAGTCCATTCTAACGTTTCTGGTTCGCATTAGCGCGTTTGCATACAAACCGTTACTTACCAATGAACATTGTGACGTAACCATGCTGCTTCAAATCCTTAAATACAAATGGCCAAGGATCCACAGTCCCATCAAATGTAACGCCCTTCCTCGCCTCATGCTTCGCGCAGTTTTCCTCCACAGTTTTCCCGGTTAAAAGTCCAGTAAGTTGAGGCGTTGTCGCCTCTCCAAGCAGGGAAAACCCTTTACATATAGAAGCCTTGAGCTCGTCCTGCAGGAATTTGTATGTGTCCGGAAGAAGTCGCTGAACGTTTGCGTTTGAGTTTCCGTCCATGCCGAGGATTATAATATTTAGTGGGATACCAGCGTCTTTTTTTGGTCGGGAGAGTACTTCAGGTTTTGGCGAGACATGGGCATGAAGGTCAGTTTGGGATTCCACCGCTTTTAATCCACCCCTGACACCCCACGAACAACCCCTTTCAAAAACGCCACCACCACCTCCTTCAATGGAGGTAAGTTCTCATGAAGCTTTTCAAGAAACACTCCATCGTCCTCCTCCTTCATCGCCTCAGAAAGCAAAGGCGTCCCCTTGCCCTCCTCGTCACTCTCCATACCCGTCAAGCACGGGTACCCACGCTCTCCCACTTGATTCGGCGAATGCGCGTTTTCCCCACCGTAACGATGGTCCACATACTCCACGAGTAGCGCCTCTCGACTCTCTTGAAACATTACGTGGCGAATCTCAATGTCTGAGTCCAGTGCCAGCACTAAAAAACGCTTCGGATCCTATAGGACCTCAGTCCAAACCCTCACACCGTCCGCCAGATTGTAGATACGCTCCAGATCCCCATCCCGTTCGTACCCCGAGACATCACCGCTAGTCGCCATCATGTAAAACCAAAAAAACGAATGAAGGACCTACTGTGCCGGCGCAACACACTGGTCCAAGATTACCTCCTTTTTGACAGGTCTGTTGACAGGTAGGTACATTCCTGATCGGCTTATTTTGAACATCTGCATAATTTTTCAGCTTATCTGTGTCATTGTTCCTTTTGACAGTTTTTTTTGACAGGTTGTCACATTTCACACATTCCTGATCGGCTTATTTTGAAAATCTGCATAATTTTTCAGCTTATCTGTGTCATTGTTCCTTTTGACAGTTTTTTTTGACAGGTTGTCACATTCCACACATTCCTGATCGGCTTATTTTGAAAATCTGCATAATTTTTCAGCTTATCCTAAGGTTATGTTACTACTGACGAGGTTATCGTAATAAAAATCTAGTATCGTAAAATTCAGGTTTCGCTGTAATGTTGTTTTCTATTTTATGAGTTTTATAAATCCAAAATAGTACTTGATAACACAGCCAAAGCATGCGCAACTTGTAAATACTCTTCGGTTTTTTTTTTATTTCAACTCTTTTTCTATTTATTTAACAATTTCATTATACTAAAACTATCAACCTTATAATATTCTGTCTATCCTCTCTTTTTTTATTCTCTTGAAAAAGAGCTTAGTAATAGGTCCTTATTTGGATAAATAATACATTGTCAATTTTCTTGGCTTTTAGCAACTCTAGGTTCAATTAATTCATATTGAGTGTAGCTATAAAAGCTGCTAATTTCTCTTTGCTAATATCTAAACTGTCTATTCTTAGAAACTAAAATGAAAAAGTTGACCTAACAACTACTTGGTCGACCTCATCTTAAACTCCCATGCAATATGGTGCAGCCATCTAGAGGGGGCAAACTGACCAAAACTGTTTGGTGGATCTCAAATTAAAAAATTCTAAGCCTCATTACATTGAACAAAAAATGATATACGATACGATTAATAGATCGAAGCTTGTAAAAAAAAATGTATAGATGATAACGACATTTCAGGGGTGTGGGGTGGAAGAGGCAGGGGAATTTTTTTTATAAGTGTGTGTATGGGCATGATGGGTGGGGGGGTGGTGTAGGGGTAGCGCGTTGGACTGCAATTAATTCTGTCAATTAGTGCATGGGTAGTTAACATTTGGACTTTTCTGCCCCCCTGGGGGGGAGAGGATACTAACTATATCCATTAGACGGGGAGGGGATCATCGTCGTATCTTGGGTATCTTTTAGGGGTGAAAATGAGAATGCCCAGATTTTTTTACCTCGATATCTTTAAGGGTGCTATAATAGCCATCGCTCATCCAACTTGTAACTCATGCAAGAGCGCTGAAACGTGTCAATTGGTGTTTTTATGTCACTAACAAGCCAAAAAATCACACAACCCACGGTATCTTTTAGGGGGTAAATCAAAAAAATTGCTGCAAGTCTCAAATTGACAGGAATCAGCATTTTTCACCATGTTTTCTAGAGATTATGGAGCGAGAAAACTTTAGTTCTTCTAAATATGGGCATAAATGCCCATATAAGGCAATACATACGAAGGGCACTGTATGTGGGGAATATGGGGGGTTTGATATGGGGGGGAGGGGTGCGAAATCCGAAAAAGTGGGCCTAACATTTCCGGGGGGGGGAGTTCTCTAATTAAAATTCTGACCATGCCTTTGCAGTATCCCCACCAGACGTATATTGTTTGATTTGGCTACATACCAGAGTGATCTAACTAATGCTTTATAGTTTTGTCTAGGAAATAATAGTACGAGAACCGAAAGTGGACCTTTGGCCGTTGTGTGGGTACGGGCCTGAACATGTTTAATTCTGGCTCCACTTTCAGGTAGTACTTTTAAACATCCTATACCTTAACTGTCACTGATTCCAACAATAATCGCTGGTAATAGCATGGAGGACAGAGCCTCCATAGTATCGACGGCCATGTCTAGAACATGGGCGGGGCGGGGGGGGTCCACGGTTTATTTAATGCGTCTGAGCAATACAACCATGTCTTAGGTAGCATCAATAAATTCATTTATTTATCCATTTTATTATTTATCGAGTTATGAATTTGTTTATTCTCTTGTTTAATCCTAATTGTTGAACTACAAAAAGTAACAGACAAAAATCATTATCTATGATAATCTTTATGCCATAAACAAATCAGCATCAGGTGAAAAAGATTGTTCTTGGCGATATTAGCAAAAGTTGCAAGGAGCACCTTGTCCCGGAGGTCAGCCGAGTCAACCATAGCACTTTAATTTCCCCAGAGTATGATACCCGGCCTCATATGAGCTGTCAAAATCCCCGAACCTCATCTCGCGTACAGGGAGAGACGCCTTGTCCGTCAGCAGGCCTCCGTCACTGCGCCATGTCTGGTCATTACTGTCACAGTTGCATCCATTAGACGGGTTAGCACACGATGACGTCATCCCGCATGCACACTTGTTACTCCCGGGAGTCGCACCTCCCCAGTACGTCATCTTGGCATTGTCACGTGACATCCACCATGCGTAGCCATCTCTAATGAACGTCGTGTCGTAGCACTCCCACTGTATGTACTGCTCGCAATTGGTGGAGACATCTGTGAGCTTCTTCAGTTGATTCCAGTTTGCATTATAGTAAGTAACGGGACGTGAGTATGATCCGGGAAACGCGGGGACTCCATCATGGACATAGGTACGGGACTCGCTGTTATGACTAATTACCGTAACCCCAACCCCTCCCTTATCAGTCATGTCGCAGTACACGTTGAACGCTGACTCTCCTCCAGGACCGTCAGGGTCGATACTGTACGTGCCGCTGGAGGACTGGGGAGAGGTGCTTTTTATGGCGCTGCACGAAGAAGACGCTGAAAAACAGAAAGACATTCAATCAATCGGAGGGCATAGCAGCTTTTGCCCTGCAGGATGAACGTGACACGCTATTGCGGAATGCATTTGTGACCATCATAAAAGCACAAAAAATTACATTCATCATTCATGTTGGAAAAAGGCTTTGTTTTGTATTCATCTATTACCGTAATGGTCCAAAAGCCCGGGGCGCTGTTGTTTGGGGGATATTTTTTTAGCATTTAATATGTGAGTTCTGTGTATTTTTGACCATCATAAAAGCACAAAAAATTACATTCATCATTCATGTTGGAAAAAGGCTTTGTTTTGTATTCATCTATTACCGTAATGGTCCAAAAGCCCGGGGCGCTGTTGTTTGGGGGATATTTTTTTAGCATTTAATATGTGAGTTCTGTGTATTTTTCCGACAATGGTTCATGTTGGACACAAATAGTATAGATATCCACAGTCTAATATTTTTGGAGTATCTTAAATGCTAACCGTATATGCACTTTTTCCCGTCACCATGATAGCCACTCCTACATCTGCAGATAAAAGAGCCGGGTGTGTTGATGCAACGAGCGTTGGCATGACAACCGTGTGAGCCAGCCCCGCACTCGTCAATATCTGAAGAGAAAAGCGCGGGAAACGTCACCTTTTATAATCTTTAACAAAATGCCTCTTTTTAGCTTAAATTTTATTCTGACCATATACCTGTCACTATGTATTTCACTAGATTATGTATTAATATTACATGAGTATTTAACAAAGGATAAGATAAAATGCTTTGTAGCACATAGCACTTTAGCCAAACCTGTACAACTCTGTCCATTTCCCACGTGACCATTGTTACAGCGACATGTGTACGAGCCGATGGTGTTACGGCACTGAGCGTTGGCATGGCAACTATGCGTTCCCATGGTGCATTCATCAATATCTGCGTTATAATTAAAAGTCGTTAGAGAATTCTTTATGACTCTTTAAAAACTTTATCTTAAAATTAAAAGGTTATACCATCCTGATTAATAGAATATATTACTCAGAAATTACTTCATTTTGCTCTCACCCGTGCAGTTGAACCCATTTCCAGAGAATCCCGGATAGCACGTACATGTGTATGAACCAACCGTATTCGCACACGTGGCGTTCACGTGACATCGGTCTGAGACTCCACACTCGTTCACATCTAGAACAAAATGATAATTGATTTTATATGGTGAGGCGTTTAAATGAATCGGATCAACCCCCCCCCCCCCCTCCCACCGCGCCAAAAAGTTGGTAATTTCTTATTAAAGGATCGTCAAATATTATACTATTTCATACGATACTGCCCATACTACGAACACTGCGCATCACTCCTCCCCCCCCCCCCCCCCCTCCTTCCCCAAGCAAATCCTGGATACGTGCCTGCCGTATTAGCGTATTCTCATCATTATGAAAAAGATGTAGATAAAAACACAAGAAACAAAGTCCTGAAGTTTAATAACATAACATTTTACCATTGCAGCGGTGTCCGCTGACCGTGTAGCCAGCAGGGCACGCGCATGTGTACGACCCGGGCGTGTTGACACACGTGGCAAGGGTGTGGTCGCACTCGTCCGTCCCTTCGGAACACTCGTTATAGTCTGACGAATAAGAATAACATTTTCATGTTTCCTCTTGGACAATGTGCAGAGCTTACCTATTAATTTAAAAGCAGGATGCACGATTAGTTGGGTAACACTCGCTTTCATGTGTAAAGTAGCTGTTTGATATACCTCGTTTGCGCGTCGGTAACTGTTGTTACGAATATCTTGTTTACACGTATATTTGTGCTGTCTACAAATACCTCATTTACATGTGCAGTTGTGTTTAATATATACTTCGTTTAAACGTGTACATGTGTTGTCATAATTACCTCGTTTACACGTGTATTTGTGTTGTTACACATACCTCGTTTACACGTGTATTTGTGTCGTTACACATACCTCGTCTTCACGTGTAGTTGTGTCGTTACACATACCTCGTCTTCACGTGTAGTTGTGTCGTTACACATACCTCGTTTACACGGGTAGTTGTGTTGTTACACATACCTCGTTTACACGTGTAGTTGTGTTGTTACACATACCTCGTATATACGTGTAGTTGTGTTTTTACACATACCTCGTTTACACGTGTAGTTGTGTCGTTACACATACCTCGTCTTCACGTGTAGTTGTGTCGTTACACATACCTCGTTTACAGGTGTAGTTGTGTTGTTACACATACCTTGTTTACACGTGTAGTTGTGTTGTTACACATACTTCGTTTACACGTGTAGTTGTGTCGTTACACATACCTCGTTTACACGTTAGTTGTGTAGTTACACATACCTCGTCTTCACGTGTAGTTGTGTGGTTACAAATACCTCGCTTACACGTGTAGTTGTGTTTTTACACATACCTCGTTTACACGTGTAGTTGTGTCGTTACACATACCTCGTTTACACGTATAGTTGTGTCGTTACACATACCTCGTCTTCACGTGTAGTTGTGTCGTTACACATACCTCGTCTTCAGGTGTAGTTGTGTCGTTACACATACCTCGTTTACACGGGTAGTTGTGTTGTTACACATACCTCGTTTACACGTGTAGTTGTGTCGTTACACATACCTCGTTTACACGTGTAGTTGTGTTGTTACACATACCTCGTATATACGTGTAGTTGTGTTTTTACACATACCTCGTTTACACGTGTAGTTGTGTTGTTACACATACCTCGTATATACGTGTAGTTGTGTTTTTACACATACCTCGTTTACACGTGTAGTTGTGTCGTTACACATACCTCGTCTTCACGTGTAGTTGTGTCGTTACACATACCTCGTTTACAGGTGTAGTTGTGTTGTTACACATACCTTGTTTACACGTGTAGTTGTGTTGTTACACATACTTCGTTTACACGTGTAGTTGTGTCGTTACACATACCTCGTTTACACGTGTAGTTGTGTTGTTACACATACCTCGTTTACACGTGTAGTTGTGTTGTTACACATACTTCGTTTACACGTGTATTTGTGTTGTTACACATACCTCGTTTACACGTGTAGTTGTGTCGTTAAACATACCTCGTTTACACGTGTAGTTGTGTCGTTACACATACCTCGTCTTCACGTGTAGTTGTGTCGTTACACATACCTCGTTTACACGTGTAGTTGTGTCGTTACACATACCTCGTTTACACGTGTTGTTGTGTCGTTACACATACCTCGTTTACACGTGTAGTTGTGTCGTTACACATACCTCGTTTACACGTGTAGTTGTGTCGTTACACATACCTCGTTTACAGGTGTAGTTGTGTTGTTACACATACCTTGTTTACACGTGTAGTTGTGTTGTTACACATACTTCGTTTACACGTGTAGTTGTGTCGTTACACATACCTCGTTTACACGTATAGTTGTGTCGTTACACATACCTCGTTTACACGTGTAGTTGTGTCGTTACACATACCTCGTTTACAGGTTAGTTGTGTTTTTACACATACCTCGTCTTCACGTGTAGTTGTGTGGTTACAAATACCTCGCTTACACGTGTATTTGTGTTTTTACACATACCTCGTTTACACGTGTAGTTGTGTCGTTACACATACCTCGTTTACACGTGTAGTTGTGGCAGGCTGAACACTGTACGTCATTCCACTCGTACCCATAATTCACCCCGAGCGTGTGCACACAGTCCTGGTTCTTGTATTCGTTCGGTTGGTTCGGCGCCCAGTTCGTGAAGTTCGTCGGTGATCCGTCGGCCCAGACAAAGCGCCCCTCAGTGGCGACGTCACTAAGCCCTACCCAGGACTTCTCGCCATTGTGTTTCTGCTGGATGAACACGTTTTCCTCGTGGTTGTGGACGCTGACCAATCCTGAGCTAAGGACTGCGCATGCGCTCTCCGCTCTTTTCCAGGAAAGGCAGATATCACTTGTTTTATAACAATAGCCCCTAAAGTAGTTCCACTCAGAGCCACATACGTCTGAAAGAAAGCAGGAGACGCTAGATAAGTTATCCTTGATAAGACAGACGGTGATGTATCCAGACAAACTGCCTCTTCTAACCTTAAAACCTTAACTTCTTGATTATCTGCCTGCCTGCATTCTGTTCACACATCCTAAGAGCCGTAGCAAGCCTCGAGAGATTAGGGGGGGGGATAAAAACAGAAACATTAAGAAAATATTAGGGGGGCACAGCCACGCCCATACTGGTCATTTCCTTAAAATTCTTGAAAATATTGGGGCAATGTGCCCCCAGTGCTTGCTCAGGTGATGAAAAAGCTGATCTGATCACATGTTGGACCGAAAGCACAGCGCTGCTTATACATCATCAATGGCTGTAGTTTCTCTAAATGGTCTTAAAAAGACTCAGGTGAGCAACGGTGATGTGTACGGTGAATGGTGAGTGGCCAGTCAACCACCCCCATCCCCCTAGACTAGATGATGACACTTGACCTGACCAGTGACTTCACCCCCATCCCCCTAGACTAGATGATGACACTTGACCTCACCAGTGACTTCACCCCCATCCCCCTAGACTAGATGATGACACTTGACCTGACCAGTGACTTCACCCCCATCCCCCTAGACAAGATGATGACACTTGACCTGACCAGTGACTTCACCCCCATCCCCCTAGACAAGATGACGACACTTGACCTGACCAGTGACTTCACCCCCACCCCCCTAGACAAGATGACGACACTTGACCTGACCAGTGACTTCACCCTCATCCCCCTAGACAAGATGACGACACTTGACCTGACCAGTGACTTCACCCCCATCCCCCTAGACAAGATGATGACACTTGACCTGACCAGTGACTTCACCCCCATCCCCCTAGACTAGATGATGACACTTGACCTCACCAGTGACTTCACCCTCATCCCCCTAGACTAGATGATGACACTTGACCTCACCAGTGACTTCACCCCCATCCCCCTAGACTAGATGATGACACTTGACCTGACCAGTGACTTCACCCCCATCCCCCTAGACAAGATGATGACACTTGACCTGACCAGTGACTTCACCCCCATCCCCCTAGACAAGATGATGACACTTGACCTGACCAGTGACTTCACCCCCACCCCCCTAGACAAGATGATGACCCTTGACCTGACCAGTGACTTCACCCCCATCCCCCTAGACAAGATGACGACACTTGACCTGACCAGTGACTTCACCCCCATCCCCCTAGACAAGATGATGACACTTGACCTGACCAGTGACTTCACCCCCATCCCCCTAGACAAGATGATGACACTTGACCTGACCAGTGACTTCACCCCCATCCCCCTAGACAAGATGACGACACTTGACCTGACCAGTGACTTCACCCCCACCCCCCTAGACAAGATGACGACACTTGACCTGACCAGTGACTTCACCCCCATCCCCCTAGACAAGATGACGACACTTGACCTGACCAGTGACTTCACCCCCACCCTCCTAGACAAGATGACGACACTTGACCTGACCAGTGACTTCACCCCCATCCCCCTAGACAAGATGACGACACTTGACCTGACCAGTGACTTCACCCCCATCCCCCTAGACAAGATGATGACACTTGACCTGACCAGTGACTTCACCCCCATCCCCCTAGACAAGATGATGACACTTGACATCAACAGTGACTTCACCCCCACCCCCCTAGACAAGATGATGACACTTGATCTGACAAGTGACTTCAGCCCCATCCCCCTAGACAAGATGATGACACTTGACCTGACCAGTGACTTCACCCCCATCCCCCTAGACAAGATGATGACACTTGACCTGACCAGTGACTTCACCCCCATCCCCCTAGACAAGATGATGACACTTGACCTGACCAGTGACTTCACCCCCACCCCCCTAGACAAGATGATGACACTTGACCTGACCAGTGACTTCACCCCCATCCCCCTAGACAAGATGACGACACTTGACCTGACCAGTGACTTCACCCCCACCCCCCTAGACAAGATGATGACACTTGACCTGACCAGTGACTTCACCCCCATCCCCCTAGACAAGATGACGACACTTGACCTGACCAGTGACTTCACCCCCATCCCCCTAGACAAGATGATGACACTTGACCTGACCAGTGACTTCACCCCCACCCCCCTAGACAAGATGACGACACTTGACCTGACCAGTGACTTCACCCCCATCCCCCTAGACAAGATGATGACACTTGACCTGTGACTTCACCCCCACCCCCCTAGACAAGATGATGACACTTGACCTGACCAGTGACCTCACCCCCATCCCCCTAAACAAGATGATGACACTTGACCTGACCAGTGACTTCACCCCCATCCCCCTAGACAAGATGATGACACTTGACCTGACCAGTGACTTCACCCCCATCCCCCTAGACAAGATGATGACACTTGACCTGACCAGTGACTTCACCCCCACCCCCCTAGACAAGATGATGACACTTGACCTGACCAGTGACTTCACCCCCACCCCCCTAGACAAGATGATGACACTTGATCTGATTAGTTTTAGACCTTACCCCCGAGTACGGCGTAGTTTACGGTGAGTGGTGAGTAGCCGCTGTCGTACACTTGCTTCACGCAGATCTTGGCACCAGTCGAGTTCACTTGCTATGAAAAAAAGAAAGAAAAAAAGTACAAAAATATAAACAATATCAATAGCAGATTAATCAATATTTTGTGTGTACAAAGTAGAAGCAAAACAGTATGATTATGAGTTGTTTGCGCATGCGCACTATACCTCGACCCAGGCCACTGCTCCGTCACTCGGTTTGCCTTTTGTAGCGATGGTCGGTGTGAGTATGACAGAGGGCACGTGACTGTACAATCTGCTAAACCGGCGATGCTGACGTAATACATTATGATATAGAATTAATTAGCAGTACTCCTCAGTATTTACCCATGTTTGAAAACGAGGACGAAAACTCATGGATATTACCTTGCAGAAGGCGTAATTGACTCGTTTTGGTGGCGGTTGCCTGTTGCTAAAATGGATGAGCCCGTGCTCCTTGAACAGCGGTCTGTGCAAATTGTCAAATGCCATCCAGCTCTATAAAGTCAGGGAAAGCGTCGTCTATCATATTGTTTATTGACAGAGATACTTATTATTTCTGTTCTTATTTCAACCAAGCAACCTTACCGCAGTTATATCTTGGTGCACTCCATCAAAATTCTGCAACTCACGGAGACACAAATCAAAACCGGAAGCACTGACATCCTCGACCCAGGCCATGGCCGCGTCACGCTTGACCCTACGATGTGTGTGATGGACAGTGGCTAGCACTGTGGGTGCTCGGGCCAGCAACCCCTATGACAGATAAATATGTGTTTGAGGATCTTACATTGTTCTTGTTGTTTTTTTTATAATATGACACCATCTTCTCACCACTGGTAGTGTCACGTGTTTACAGCTAGTGCCAGTCCACCACTTTGAGAAGCTCTCCTCCCCGGTCACCCCGTCTTGGGGCGAGCCCTGGTAAGCCAGCCAATCAACGCTCGCCTCATTTGACCCCGCCCTCTCGTACCGACCCGCGAACATGGTGCACACGGTGAAGTTATTCTGCATGACATCCTCAACCCACACGGCCGGGGCGTCCATCACGGAGACTGAGTCCGAGCTGTTGTAATGATTGACGGTTGCTATAACGCTTACGTCCTTGTCGGGGTAGAAGGTGTAAGGCGTGAAGTGAATCGTCTCGCAGACGAGATGAGAGTACGGCGCGCGGTGCAGGGATCGACGGCCTTGCTGTATTGGAAACCCTGTTGATGTCAAATAGAGAATAAAAAGAGAAAGTCATTATATTTGACGTTCATTGCTTTCGCTCTGGCTGGCTACGCCCGCTATAGGTGTTATGTAAATGAGAATGTTAGCCTGTGAAAATAAGTGGTCGAATTGTTATTTAGATTCTCAAAATTTGAGAAGATTTATTCTAACAGTTAGATGCAAAATACAAAAAA
The DNA here is from genome assembly GCF_932526225.1 of Nematostella vectensis. Classification (NCBI taxonomy): domain Eukaryota; kingdom Metazoa; phylum Cnidaria; class Anthozoa; order Actiniaria; family Edwardsiidae; genus Nematostella; species Nematostella vectensis. The sequence goes on along the minus strand of NC_064040.1, from coordinate 15,600,879 downwards.
TAATCAGTGTGACAAAATGAGTTCACACATGAGTTCTAGTGAATTCAACAAGACATCTTAAATTGAAAGAGATCGATGCTAAAATCAAAAAAAAAAAACATATATATTACCAGCCTTCCAGCGTACCTGTACAACTTCCGTGGTGGAAATAAGTAAAGTTGCCCTTGATTCTGCATACGTGTTTTTTGAGGAGGCAAAGATTGTCAAAAGTCTGGCCGTTGGTCCCGCAGACTTGATCTATGTACGTGGGACATTTGCTGGGGCAGACACACTGCGCGTCATTAGCGGCAAATGCCTCGCACTCAGCGAAGTACTTACAGGTCACATTCAGACAGGGGTGGATGTCTAAAAGAGAGGACAAAGTCAAGTTTAGACAAGGGTGCATGTCTACAAGAAAGGGAGAAAGTATCACGTTTACACAGGTATGGATGTCTTCAAAAGAACGTTCAGACAAGGATGGATGTTTACAAGAGATGAAGAAGGCAACGTTCAGACAAGGATGGATGTTTACAAGAAAGGGAGAAAATATCACGTTTAGACAAGGATGGATGTCTTCAAGAAAGGGAGAAAGTATCACGTTTAGTCAGGGATGGATGTCTAAAAGAAAGAGAGAAAGTATCACGTTTAGACAGGGATGGATGTCTAAAAGAGGGGGAGAAGGCCACGTTCTGACAGGGATGGTTGTCTACAAGAGATGAAAAAGTCAAATTTACACAGGGATGGATGTCTACAAGAGAGGAAGAAATAAATTAACGTTTAGACAAGGACGTTTTCTACGACAGTGGGAGAAATGTAACGTTCATACGTCTTAAGATAAGGTTAAAAGAAAAAAAGGTTAAAAGAAAGGTTACGTTCAGGGATTGATGCCTATAAAAAAGAGGGAAAGTCACATTCATGCAGGGATAGATAAGATAAAAAACTCACATTGATTTCCCAATGCTTTCATGCCTGTTTTTATTCCCATTTCCAACCACTAGATTCACGAAGGTGCCTTACTTGAGTGTCGTGGCAACCATTGCTATGGTTACTATTCAACTCCTACCGTTACAAAGTCTAGGATGCCCTACTCATGGCAACCGTTGCTATGGTAACTATTCAACTCCTACCGTTACAAAGTCTAGAATGCCCTACTTATGGCAACCATTGCTATGGTTACTACTCACCTCCCACCACTACATACTCTAGGGTGATCTCTTGAGTGGCGCTAGTAGGGCTGATCAGTTCCTTGGTGCAAGCCTTGAAGGACTTGGTCGTCAACCCCTTGACGAACGAAAACATAATAACCAAATAATAATCAGACTACTTTGTATAGAGTCCTTAGTGCTAATTATCTACGGTTGTGATAAGAGCTTGTTGCTAGGGAAGAGGCGTGAGTAAAGAAGGGGGGTGATTTGGTCGACATTTTTTTTTCCTATGTGTTTACAAGATCTGGCAACACTAAAGCGTTTGTCAAATAAATCCGCATTTACGATGAAAGGTTCCCTAATTGAGCCACACACCTCCAGCCAGGCGGACACCGCGTACTTGTCAGACGGAAGAGCGCTTGCGTCACCATTAGCACTTAGGATAACCACAGGTGGGGCGTAATACGGGAAGGCCAGCGGTATGACCTAAAAGGAAGAGATATGAGATAGTACACGCATTGTCATTTATTTGACGCAAGGGGATGAGAACAGTCAGAATAACTACAGGGAAGTGTCAATGGCATCTTATATCATTATGATATCATTATTATATCATTATTATATCATTATTATATCATTATGGGAATGATTTCAAAAGCAATGCAAAAAGAAGGCTACACAGAGCACAGGTAGCCCAAGCGCCTTTTTCAAGATTCACGATTTGAAATTTTAAACGAACGAAGTTGATCTTGATCTTGAAAAAGGCGGCCAAAAAACACGCAAAAAGTAAACATAAACACAACACTAGACTACACACGTCTTTTCAACAAGTTGTTTTTTATTTTTCACTAATTTTGTTTTTCGCCCTATTTTTACCGTATCAAGTAGGGACAAATAAAGAGCTTGGGCTACCTGTGCACAGAGGGGTGAGCAGCAATAGCATTGCTTTGATAATGATTATTATGATGATGATGATGATGATGATGATGATGATGATGATGATGATGATGATGATGATGATGATGATGATGATGATGATGATGATGATGATGATGATGATGATGATGATGGTGATGATAATGATTATGATGATTATAATGATGATGATGATGATGATGATGATGATGATGATGATGATGATGATGATGATTGCGATGATGATATGCCACTACAAATGATCGCAATGTTACGCCTCACCTCACAGGACGCGTAGTTGTCTTGTTCGGTGGGAAGTCGGCCACTTGCGAAGGTTATTTTGTCGGTCTCAGTTATGTTCACCTGTCCAGCAAACCCTTCAAATGCCACCCAGTCCTTGCGAGGAATGCACATAGGAAAAAAAGAGTTTTGTTAATACGATTGCTCTTTTTTAATAGTGCTTGATTTCCAGTCATTTAGGCGACGCTTAGAAAAAAATATGAAAAGATTGCTCCACCGCTGCAAGGAGTTTCAAGAGGTCAACAGTAGTTACCCCTACTAAGTTATAAATAGCTCGATTTTTAGGACAGTAATTAAGGTCTGGACGAAAGTTCTTAACACTCGACGTTGTGCTGGAATATAATTCAAATGCAGCGCCGTAGCAGGCCTCGAAATATTGGAGGGGCACAATACAGAAACATTAAGAAAAATATTGGGGGGACAGCCACGCCTGTAATTTGCTTATAGTTTTTTTTTAAATTTTGGGGGAGCACGTGCCCCTAGTGCCCCACCCCCTGCTACGGCCCTGGAATAATAAATTAGATACATGTTGATAATTCAAGCGAATGTGCAAATTTGTGCAAATTTGTGTAAATTTGTGTAAATCTGTGTAAATTTGTAACAAATTTGTCTTTAATAATGTAGACAAAGTTCCCGTTTACAATCCCTCTCATTTAAGTGAAATGGGGCTTCTTTGTAGGACTGTTACATACAAAATATATTGGTAGGAGGTCACAATGAAAACTGCAGAATAAGGTGTGCAGAAGAGCGGAAAAAAGGATAAAACATTCGATTTTAGATGTTTTTTCTGACACCCCGTTAATAAGGAAATGAGGTTTTACTTTTTATGAGGAGAGCTCTACTGGTCACGTTTATGTCCTTATGAAAGGGATCCATTCTATGAAGATTGCTTTGTTGGTCCCATGTGTGCCCATATTCTCTGTTTTTACTGTAGGCGGAGAGCTCTGTTGACTAAATCGTTGTACTAACGAGGTTTTAATGGATTCGATTGATCAAAGACTTACCACAGATACGCGTTTGTGCCCTCCGCTAAACAGTCTGGCCTCGCGCATGCAGACTCGGAAAGATGCGTTATCCCTACCCTCCGTCCACATTGCTGTAGCGTCTTGTTTACGATCCAGCACCACGTGACGCGCAGATACCAGGACTTTTGGGGAACTGTGACGAAACGGCTATAGCAATGAAGGCAGATATATTTGTCACATTACACTTGCAATGATAAACCTGTCACGCAGACAAAAAGAGCTCTAGAGAGCATCGAGATTCCATATAACGGCATTTAAAAAAGGTTCGGGTTTAATTCGGGATCCGGTGGGAAACAAACAGTGTGTCCCAAATCAAGCTTATCTTGAAAAAGTTCTTTATGGAATGATAGATACTTCTCACAACAAATCTCTCGCCAATTTTGCAATTGTTATAGCAAAATACTATATATATGTTTCCTTTCTGACACGTGTTTAAACTTCGACATGTTTCTAGAGAGCTTCACGAAAAAGCTGAAATAGAAAAGCATATTAGAAAAATCAAGACTTATTAAGGCATGGCTAAACGGGTTTAAATTAGACTATTTTAGAATATTTAAAAAAAAGGTTTTAAAAATCATTCCGGTAAAAACAAAAAAAATAAATGAAAACAAGGCACAGACATAAATCATATCAGAGGCTGCTTTATCATATTTTTTTTTATATTCTTATATCTTTCAATATCAAAATAAACTACGCAAAGAAAAAAAAAAGAAAAAATACAAGAAAAATACAAGAAAAAAACAAAAGAAAAAAATCATACAAAAATAATAAGAAAAAAGGAAAAATGAGGGGAAAAGAGATACAAATCGCCTGGGTGCTAGGGTAAAAAAAGATCAATCTTGTTAGTCATTGTCGTTAGTAGTCTAACTGTGGTATAACATTTATGTAATATTCTTGTACTAATTGTAATAACCATGTTGAAATTATAATAATTATTATAATAATAATTGTTACAAAGACAAAAAAACACAACACAGCCATTGCATAGACATTTCACACCAATAGAATCGTGTCACACATGAACTCACCTTTGGAAGCGTGACCGTGACGCACTGGGTTCCAGTTGTCCACGTGCTCAGCACAACACTCCCCTGTTGCATTGTGGGACTGGATCCTTGTATAGCGAGCCAATCAATAGTAGCGTTACCACGTGACCCTTCCCCGGTCTCTAGCATACACGCTTTGAAGCTTCTTGCTGTTGGTTTCTCAACCCACGGGAACGTGACGTCATGAACACGTGACGTGTTGCTGTCACCATGATTGACGGACAAGAAGATGCGAACTTGATTCGAGCCCGTGAAGGCTGTCGGAAAGTAGATGGTCTGACAGTAGACTCCCTCTGGTTTGGATGTTGTGATTCGAAGCTTGCCGTGCTGCACACCTGATGGGTTTAATGATGTAACAACGTGACTTTACTAGCGAAAAAAATGTAGTGATCTTGAATAACTTGAAGAAAGAGAAAAGATAAAATATGGCATCAACATAAATTGTTACTTGAAGTCTGAGAGGTAGATATCAGTTATCGCGCACAGAAAGTGCTTATTAATAAAGCTCATGACTGACGTTGAAATCAAGGGGTCATTGACAGTACGATGATCCCGGGGTTGTTTACTGTTGATGTTTTAGTCTGAGAGCAAAGGATCTCTTGACCTAGCTATTGCTTCAGCACACAGGAAGTCGTAACTAAAATACTTGAAATAACTTCCAGGTACTCAGATACGAAAACTACCGAAAATGCAAGGAATGAATATGCATTTCTTTAAAGCTCATACAAAATAGCATCTAATAGCGCCATCACCATAACTATTGGAATTTTTTCAACGAAATAAGTCCTTGAACAAAATGAAACGAAATCTTCAATTTCTAAAAGTTTGGAAAAGTTTTGGAATAAAGGTATTCCTAGACATTACTAGGATAGGGTCTGGATGGGGGGGTCTGCATGTTGGTAGACAAGATTTCCATAATTTGTCGGTGATCGGTTTAGAATTATCGGTCGGTTGTCGGTGAATCTAAGCAAGTATTCGCTTTTGTATCAGATTTCATGTATAAACAAGATTAAACATTATTTATGATTGATTAGTAATGAATAACTTATTGATAATGAATTAATTGTAGAATAATAATTGACTTAAAAGTTGATGCAATAGGAAATACATTGTGCAGATTCTGAAATGGCCGAGATTAAGTAGATTGGCGATGGAAGTAAAGAGTAAAAATACCGGAAATAATAAAATGTCGGTAGTCGGCAAACATTTTTTGTCGCTAGTCACTAGTTTTTTTCATGTTTTGTCGATAGTCAGTTGTACTTTTTAAGCCGTTTGCCGCTAGTCGGTACCCAAAAGACAGACAGGCTAGGAAAATAGGGATCTCTGAGATAAGATGCAGTAACTAAAACATAACGGTGCGGAAATTTGTCCAAAATCCAATGAAAGCATGGCTATCTTTGTATTACGGGTAATTTGAAAAAGCGCAATCTTTCGAAATACTTTTTCTTTAGTTTTCTCCAGTGCAGTAACGCTGCAAGCGAGACTTGGTGGCTATTTGTCTAAAAATCTCCAAATTGATTATGTACATCAACTGGACAAAAAAATTATGCTTTTAAATCCTTCCCTTTGCATTGAGATCCGCTCTTAGTTTGACTTACTTGCAGCGTGTGACAGAGCAACAAGCGACAAAAGGACGCACGCAACGAAGCGAAATGACGCCATCTCCACGGCACTCTGCTTCGCGGGAATGCGCTCGGTGCTTTCTTCAGGGCGTTTCTGGGGATCCAGAGGTTGTATCTGGGGCTTTTAAAGCTATCGTGAAACAGTATCCGTTGACAGACAAGTGCCTACTCTCAGGGGGAGGGTTGGTTGCGAAAATATGGTTTAAAATGGAACTTATTTAAAAAAATAAGATAGGACAGGTCAAGTAGGAAGATATGATATACCTTTTAATTTAATGGTGTAGTTTTTCTTCCCTTCCCCTGGTGAAAGCATTTTTGGCCCTTTTATTTTCCTGATCAGCTCGCGAAATTCTCATTACCATTTAGATAACAATTAGATTAATTCTGTGATAAGAAGTTATACTATGATCCTCACATATTGAGGGGAATCATATTTCAGAAAACCGCCATTTTGATATTGCGATTGGAAGAGTTAGGCAGTGTTCCCGAATGAGCTGCGTGGTGAACCCAGTCGTCCTCATCATTCACCTCACTGAAGGTTGTAAAAATGTTCCAAGAAGGGGAAGCGTAGTGTTTGATTTCTTACTATGTTCAGCGCTCATACGATCTAGATCATTGAATTTCAGTTAGAGAATGAAAAAAAGACTGCTGTCTGCCTTGTCTGAAAAACATTCCAGTTATAGGCGATAGTAATCTTTTTAATTGCTCTTGTCGTGCTAAGTTCAATGTTGTTTTTGGCGGTTTGTTTTTTGATAATGCCCCGTGATTGGCACATAGCTTGCAGGGTCTATGACCCAGAAAGATATACAAATACAGCTCTTCTGTGCTATGTTCATGAAGGAATGAACACACGGTGGATCGAAACACCACTTGTCGATTCCACCATCCAAACTCAAGGGCGGAGTAGGAGCCGGCCTAAGCGTGTGTTGTGGGGAGGGGGGGGGGGCTGGCCTAAGCGTGTGTTGTGGGGGGGGGCTAAGCGTGTATGTGATGTGGGGAGGGAGGTGGGGGGGCTGGCCTAAGCATGTGTTGTGGGGGGGGCTAAGTGTGTATGTGATGTGGGGAGGGGGGGGGACTGGCCTAAGCGTGTAGACATAGACATAGACATAGACATGTATTTGGAAAACGTGTGCATATTATTACTGTAAATTGTTTTGTAATCCAAATAATATAATAGTAAAGAAGAGAAATGATAAAAAGATGACGTCACCGTACTGGTTCAATTTAAACGATTTTCTCTTTCATTCTTGCACTCCCATACGAATGCTGCTATTTGTTTTTGAGTTTGCTTGTTTTGATTCATTTTTATTATTTTAAGAAATGCCATAGCAGGGTATGTATTTGTATAGTTCTCTTCTATGGTTTTTGTATTCTGTGCATTTTACCAGAAAATATTTCTTGTCATCATGCGGGTTCCACTCACCTGCACACCCCCTCCCATCATGCGGGTTCCACTCACCTGCACACCCCCCCCCCCCTCCCATCATGTGGGTTCCACTCACCTGCACACTCCCCCTCCCATCATGTGGGTTCCACTCACCTGCACACCCCTTCCCATCATGCGGGTTCCACTCACCTCCACACACCCCCCTCCCATCATGTGGGTTCCACTCATCTGCACACCCCCCCTCCCATCATGTGGGTTCCACTCACCTGCACACTCCCCCTCCCATCATGTGGGTTCCACTCACCTGCACACCCCCCCTCCCATAATGTGGGTTCCACTCACCTGCACACTCCCCCTCCCATCATGTGGGTTCCACTCACCTGCACACTCCCCCTCCCATCATGTGGGTTCCACTCACCTGCACACTCCCCCTCCCATCAGGTGGGTTCCACTCACCTGCACACTCCCCCCTCCCATCATGCGGGTTCCACTCACCTGCACACTCCCCCTCCCATCATGTGGGTTCCACTCACCTGCACACCCCCCCTCCCATCATGCGGGTTCCACTCACCTGCACACTCCCCTCCCATCATGCGGGTTCCACTCACCTGCACACCCCCTCCCATCATGTGGGTTCCACTCACCTGCACACTCCCCTCCCATCATGTGGGTTCCACTCACCTGCACACCCCCCTCCCATCATGTGGGTTCCACTCACCTGCACACTCCCCTCCCATCATGTGGGTTCCACTCACCTGCACACTCCCCCTCCCATCATGTGGGTTCTACTCACCTGCACACCCCCCCCCTCCCATCATGTGGGTTCCACTCACCTGCACACCCCCCTCCCATCATGTGGGTTCCACTCACCTGCACACTCCCCTCCCATCATGTGGGTTCCACTCACCTGCACACTCCCCTCCCATCATGTGGGTTCCACTCACCTGCACACTCCCCTCCCATCATGTGGGTTCCACTCACCTGCACACTCCCCTCCCATCATGTGGGTTCCACTCACCTGCACACTCCCCTCCCATCATGTGGGTTCCACTCACCTGCACACTCCCCCTCCCATCATGTGGGTTCTACTCACCTGCACACCCCCTCCCATCATGTGGGTTCCACTCACCTGCACACTCCCCTCCCATCATGTGGGTTCCACTCACCTGCACACCCCCCTCCCATCATGTGGGTTCCACTCACCTGCACACTCCCCTCCCATTATGTGGGTTCCACTCACCTGCACACCCTCCCATCATGTGGGTTCCACTCACCTGCACACCCCCCTCCCATCATGTGGGTTCCACTCACCTGCACACCCCCCCCCTCTCCCATCATGTGGGTTCCACTCACCTGCACACCCCCCTCCCATCATGTGGGTTCCACTCACCTGCACACCCCCCCTCCCATCATGTGGGTTCCACTCACCTGCACACCCCCCCTCCCATCATGTGGGTTCCACTCACCTGCACACCCTCCCATCATGTGGGTTCCACTCACCTGCACACCCCCCTCCCATCATGTGGGTTCCACTCACCTGCACACCCCCCCCCCCCTCCCATCATGTGGGTTCCACTCACCTGCACACCCCCCTCCCATCATGTGGGTTCCACTCACCTGCACACTCCCCCTCCCATCATGTGGGTTCCACTCACCTGCACTCCCCCCTCCCATCATGCGGGTTCCACTCACCTGCACACCCCCTCCCATCATGTGGGTTCCACTCACCTGCACACCCGCCCCCCCTCCCATCATGTGGGTTCCACTCACCTGCACACTCCCCTCCCATCATGTGGGTTCCACTCACCTGCACACCCCCCTCCCATCATGTGGGTTCCACTCACCTGCACACTCCCCTCCCATCATGTGGGTTCCACTCACCTGCACACTCCCCCTCCCATCATGTGGGTTCCACTCACCTGCACACCCTCCCATCATGTGGGTTCCACTCACCTGCACACCCCCCTCCCATCATGTGGGTTCCACTCACCTGCACACCCCCCCTCCCATCATGTGGGTTCCACTCACCTGCACACTCCCCCTCCCATCATGTGGGTTCCACTCACCTGCACACCCCCCTCCCATCATGTGGGTTCCACCCACCTGCACACCCCCTTCCCATCATGTGGGTTCTCCTCACCTGCACACCCCCCTCCCATCATGGGGGTTCCACTCACCTGCACACCCTCCCATCATGTGGGTTCCACTCACCTGCAACACCTGTATGTGTTGTGGGGAGGGGGAGCAGGCCTAAGCGTGTACGTGTTGTGGGGAGGGGGGGGGGCTGGCCTATGCGTGTATGTGTTGTGGGTAGGCTCTTACCGTAAGTGCTCGTTAAAAAAGCATTAAGTAATGGTTCGTGTAAGAACTACTGTACCCTGCGGCAACGCATGCGCAGAAGTAGCTATAAAACTTCAGTAAAATCCTGCCCTCTGATTGGCTAAAATACATCTTCGGGTGTTTTCCGTATCTTATCCATTGATTGACAAACATTTAAATTAAGAATAAAACAAAGGTTGCATTGTTACGACTTATCCCCGAGTTTTGTCCGAATCGTATGTTCGGAAGTTACATTTCCGACCTAGCGCTCACGTCGCCATTTTGAATTCTACATGCTTCCTCCTCGATATATTAAGACAAGTCTCTCGCTATTCATGATCTCTTCGAAAATAGTTTGAAAATCTATTGTATATACTTTAAAGAAACGCTTCTGAGTTCTGTTTGCTTGCAAACTTTGTCCGAGAAGTTAGAAAAGCTTGTTATGGTGTTCAAAAGGCAGGCATGTTGCTGCCCTAACCACGAGGCTTGGTGTGGCAGTAAGCCTTCAGATGTGGAACAGAGGTCCCTGAGAAAGGCGAACAGAGTAGAGAAAGTTTTCTTGGAGCTAGATGACAAAGGCAAAAAGGGCTGGTCTAGAAGCATTTGTACATACTGCCGACAGCGAGTCGATTTGGAGCTTGGAAACAAACGCATGAAAACTTCACACGAGGTGAGAAAAATGATCTTTCTCAAAGTCAATGTTCTGTCGCTTGCCGTATAGATTCTGCTGTTTCTGTACTGTCTTGACCAGTCTTGATCCTCCTTTTCAATTTGTTATTTATTTCGAAAATCAAAATTGCAGAGCTGTAGAGATGAAACTGCCTCAAGTTCCAGCGTGTTTTTCCAACCGGAAACCTCTGAGACCAGCGCCGCGTTAGAACCATTCCAGGTAAAAAATTCATAGGTTAATAAGTACTTGAGAGACAAATAATTGGTTCAGAAGGGAAAGAAATATTTTACTCGTTCTATTTTACTAAAGAGTTTTATTACGGAAGTTGTCATTTGAGTTTACGATGTGAATATGTAAATATAAGTTATGTGAGCCTGATTTATAAGCTGGGTGAAATGTAAATACCAACAAGCCCGAATGTATTCCTTGAATGTAGCGAAACATCCTGGGGTTTGACACCCTGAAATTGAGGTACAGCAAACTCCCGTCTAAGTGAAAGAATTGTAAGCAACAATGTCTTTCTTCATTTTCATTAGCTGACAGCCCTTGTAACACTGTTTTTAGTTCCTGACGTGTCTGCTTCTGAGGAAGTTGACTGTAGTTGCCTTGTATTTTTTATAAGTTCTGATATTCAAGAAATGAAGTTGAGAAGGAATCTTAAGTTTGTGTGTACTTTTTTTACAGGACATTGAGGAAACCTCTGCACTAGGGCAAATTTTGCCGTCATCAGTTGATGCTGTACGACTCATGAAAGCATCAACTAAACAAAGGGACATAGAACTAAAGGACATAGAACGATGCATTGAAGTAGAAGATACATAGTAGGCCATGAGGACTCACTATGTATCGAAGACGGAGACCCCGATTATAAGCTGGACACTCTCGACTTCATCAATGAGCTTATGGAACAAACCTTGCTTGCGGCTTGTTTTAAGAAAATATTGTGTGTTCTGTCTGTGTCGATGAAATAATAATTAGAGGGCTGCTACTACTGTGAATTCCAGTAAACTTTATTGCTGTGGCTTGTATGCGATAATAGTTGTATTGAGGATCGAATAAAGGAAAATTGGTAACTTTATTTAAAGGCGTGAATCGTTTTAGTTTTCAATCTTAACATGAAAATCGTTGTCAAAAATCTTTGAAAGAAAAAGTGACTTTCTTTGGAAAGCTAAATTCTACCGCATTAACAGGCTTTTGGAAATGTGAGACCGTATTTTCACACGTTTAGCCAGCGGAATGTTTGCTTTGGCAAGAGACAAAGCGCAAAATTGTAATAAGTGAAGTATAAAAAGTTATTAGCAGATATCCGAAAGGAATTTCTCCATGCTCCGAACATACGATTTTAACAAAAATGCAAAGGTTGAAAGCTTTCTTACTTCGAACTTTTCTTACTTCAGACTTTTTTTAATCATATAGAACATTACATTTTTAGATTTTCGCTCACATGTTAAAACGATCAATGTTTTTCTAAGTCCAACACACGCTTGTCATTGGGTCATCATTACCCATTTTAGAAGTTAGTCATCGCTTGTTGTACTGGGTCATCACACTTGCTTGAAGATAGGCAACTAAGGCATGCTCCTATTGGTCGTTGAATGCGGAATTGAGAACAGAGAATAACCTTTCTGCTGCAGCCGAGGATGGCTGCGCCAACAGCACTTTCTCCACTGCAGAAGCAAAGTGAGGGAGCTGTTCCTTGTGGTCGTGCCACCATTTTACCTTTCGCTCTTCTGTGTTGATTACCACATCTGCAGTGGCAGCTAAGTAAGCAGGTAGTTCAGCAATTAGGCCGTTGATAATGCGATCATCATTGCATTCCCAGAAATAAGGGACATTAGCCAGCGGTTTCTCTCGGCTCACATTTTGCTAGGCCCGCGAGGAATAACAGCGGTATCAGAAATAAAAACGAGATTCCGGCCAGCACAGGGGCTTCCCTTTTGTTGTTACACTAGAAGTTTTTAATCAGGTTGACTAAAATTCCAAATAAAAGTAGTATTAGCGGTATTTAAACGTGCAAGGGGCATCTCTGATTTGATACACCCAATGATAATGGAAGTGCGGCAGTCTTGCTGAGGTTGGAAAACATTATATGCGCTAATTTTAAAAAATGTATTTTAGAAAGGCTTTACGTTTCCCCTGTGTCAATCCCAGAAAGCCGTGGGGCCGTTTAAAAACAAAATGGAGAACGGACGAACGGAGAGAAGTTGTTCTTGTGGAGCGCACCGTTTTCCTTGCTTCAGTCTGTATCTTAAAGACAACAATAATGGTTCCTGAACTAGGCATAACTACATCAAATGTTATTTCCTCGGGAACAAGATTGGAAGGCGCTACTGCCTATTTTATTGGCCAAGTTGATGGAAGGATAGTCGATTTACCAATTTCGAGTCCTGCACCTGTGATGCGGCGAACAGTTCTACCTTTTAAACGACTATACTTTTATGCCCGATTTCAATAAAATTACAGAGAATGTATGGAGGATTGTATGCTCTCAAGCGAACAAAAGTGCAATGTCCAAGGAACAATTATAGGGCTTTCTCTGGCATCGTTTGAACGGAAAGTGTATCACTCGAATGGCAAGGGTTTTTTTTCGAGTCCTGCATCGTGATCCCAAAATCTCTGAAACGAGAAAATTTGATAAAATGTGATGTCTCCCAAATGGCAGCCATTTTGACATTGTATGTGCACTATTACACATGCGTGGCGGCCATGTTGTCTCTTATTTCTGGGAATGGAGAAAAGGGAAGATTCGCAAGGCCTCTACTGAGTGCTGAGTTGGCTTCAGCCACTGGACGCTGACCGGACACATATACCTCGCAGCCTTGAACGCTAACACTGTGTTGTATAGTTGGACATGGAACTTTCTCAGAAACTAATCTATGGCTGGTTGAACACATGCCTGATGTTCGAGGGCTGCTACGTTTTGGGCAGGATTTTCTTCAGCGATTGCTGCTGCGACTGCACACACATTTGGAAAGTAAGGGGCTTGGCAGGCTTGGGCAACAGCATGGAGTTTCTCATAACACGAGAACACGAGAGGGCCATCACCTTCCAAGAAATAGGTCGCTTTTACAAAGTGCTCCCCAACATCGATGGTGATGGCGAGCTCGAGCTTCAGGTTGATCACTCGCTCAGGATCAAAAAGTATTGCCTGGAGTTGAGGGAGTAACTGTGGACCAATATTAGCGGCTTCTGCTTCTATCAAGAATCCCTCAATATCTCCAAACTGCAGTAACATTTTTTTGTAGACTTCCCACTTTGACCACCATCTGGTCTCACTGTATGATCTCGGTCTTTGCCCAGTCAGATCTTTCCACAACAACTTTGCCTTGTAACTATGGCGGAACAGGCGAAGCCACACGATACCGAACTCTAGAAGAGTTGGAATGACAAGATGATTCCCAACATTGTCAAGCGTGTGTGAGAAACACACAACGTTGAACAGCTTAGGAAAGATAAATGCAATCCTATCCAACGCTGCCTGGTTCACACTTGCCCCATCTCTCATGGCTGCGAGTAACGAATTGGCCTTGACACCATAATCAACTGATAGGCTCTGATTAAGAACTTGTGCAAGATCATCCGCATTCACTGACTTGGAACATATATCAATTTTGACGAGACGTTGAATAATCGACCAATTCTCGTCAAGGAAACGCAGGATGACAGCAATTGCTTCTCCTTGTCGTGTTCTTTCGTCAAAGATCATCGAAACATCTCTTGTCATGCCAGTCTGGCCAGGCAAAGTCAGTTCATTTTTTATCCTTTCGACTTCCTGCTTGAGAACAATTGAAATGTACTGACCAAGATGAGCACTTGCTGTGAGACGTTGGCCATTCTTTTCTAAGAGGAAGCGTAGCTAATCGATTTTCCCAATTGGGATGCCAGCCTTCAGAAACTCTTCGACCACTTCGAGTCGGTAGGCCCGTTCAGATATTGGTAGAGTGCTGTCTTTCTGCGTCATGTCCGCTGCTCTAAAAGCTTCCATAATAGTCTGATCCTTCAACTTAGACTTCTTCAGTTTCTCTTTACCATTTCCATGTTTCTTTGAAGCCAAGTGTGTAGTTAGAATACTCTTCTTCGAAGACACTATTTCGCGGCATGCCAGACAAAACAACTTCCCGTCTTTGATTGTTAGTTCCTCTCCTGGATATTGCTATATGCTTATGTTCTTTACATCACAGTTCCCCCTAGTTTTGTTTTTTCCACTGATTGATGGCAGAGTACGCTCTCGAGTTATCTGCCTTGCTTGGCTGACTTCCAATATTGCTAGTGAATGACGCCATCTTGGAACGAGTCACGAGGAGGACTGACGAGAAGGACCGGGTTCTAGAAGGCAACCGCTGACCTATCAAACATATTCCCCAGCCTCCTCGGCTCCTTTGACGAAAATGAATGCAAATTGCGGCTTTGGACGACATATGTGGAGTCAGAGTGTGCTGATTAACGCGAAATTATATAAATAATCAGTCGATAATAAGAAAAAATGCTAGCAGTGCTTTTTGGGAAAAAATGTAAAAAAAGTGCTCGCGAAGCCAAATAATGCCAAAAAAAGTGCTAGAACTTTCGGTAAGAGCCTAGCTGTGGGGAGGGGGGGGGCTGGCCTAAGCATGTGTGTGTTGTGGGGAGGGGGGGCTGGCCTAAGCATGTATGTGTTGTGGGGAGGGGGGGGGGGCTGGCCTAAGCGTGTATGTGTTGTGGGGGAGGGCTGGCCTAAGCGTGTATGTGTTGTGGGGAGGGGGGGCTGGCCTAAGCATGTGTGTGTTGTGGGGAGGGGGGGCTGGCCTAAGCGTGTATGTGATGTGGGGAGGGGGGGGCTGGTGGGTGGGTGGGTGGGTGGGTGTGGGTGGGTGGGTGGGTGGGTGGGTGGGTGGGTAGGTAGGTAGGTAGGTAGGTAGGTAGGTAGGTAGGTTGTACAAATATTGGTACTGTATTTTTAAAATGTTAAAGCCTTATAAGAAATTATGTACAATTTCCCTGTTAGAAAATTGATTAGAAATACTCTAAAACAACTCTATGCTTGATTGCACATGCTCGGAATAAAAGTGTTCTTAAAATGATTTGGGTTTATGCGGGGCGAAAGCCCGGGACTGCCTTAAATTATAGCACTGTTTTCTCTTGGGTGGTAACAAAGACGAAAGCTTGTGCCTTGGTGTTGAAATGATGAACTTTTCCTCGATCTAGGGGAGGGTTTAGCGGGTTGAAAAACCCCCTCTTTGGGCGGCCAGAAACCTGCCTTTGTCAGTGAGCCAACCCCCCCCCCCCCCCCTTTCAGCAAAAAGTTGAAAACTAGGAATGAATTATTAAAAAGGAAGTTTTTACCCATTTTACACGTATTTTAATGCCGTTATTCTCGCGTGAATATGATAGAGAAACTGAGAGCAACATTCATCTCCTTGCTGTTAACGCAATAAAATAGACTTGGAAATTAGATTTGTTGATGATTGCCATAAAGGGATATTTTTATTTCACTGAACGCTTGTTTACAGACGTTCAAGAAAAACGCACCCTGAAACTTTTTGTATCTCGAATGGGCCAAAGATAAAAATAAGTAATTGCTTTAGAATATATACTAAATATATTTCGTGTTGATTTATTTTTTAAAAATAACGATGGCAAAACAGCATATAATACATCATTCCTTAAAGAAAATAATATTCAATTCCTTTGCGAAAAATGTATTGCATAATTAATTGGTGTTTTTGGTTTTTAGAACTACAACGAATTCCAAGCGGTAGGGAGTATGGTCCCAAAACTGCAGGGAATTCTTCTTTTATTCACTCGATTACCACTGACGACATAGTTTTTAAAAGCATGGCTTAAAGTTTCATAGTCATCTCAACCACCTGAACATAACCCAAAAACCCCAAATTTTGTTCAAATTTGTCTCGGGAAAAAACAAAGAAACCTAAAGGGTTTGATTTTATTATCGAATTCGGTTAAATGTCGAGGAGTTACCCAGAATACCTTCAAACTGTAGTAAGAACTCAGCTACAAGCTTTGAAAACTTCGAATGAATTATTAATTATTGTTTCTACTAATTTTATCCATCTGAATACCTTTATTCTCACATACTGATGATAGAGACACTGAGGGCAACATCTTTTCCTTGTCGGTAAGTGCATAATTGTAAAATTAGATGTAAGATTAAGTTGATGGTTGCCAATCAAGGGACATTTTTATTTCAATGAATGCTAATCTATACGGATGTTCAACAAAACTCAGCCTAAAACTTGTGTTTCGAATGATTCAAATACAACGAGCCCCCCTTACCGAAACATGTTAAAATTTAAAATGGAATATTTCTTCTTTTGACATAGTTCTGATGACGAAAATATCCATTCCAAAAATGGCTCAATATTTTTTGCGGAGGGCCCAATGCTCATGATTTTTTCTAAGACGACTACAAATTTACTTATGCATATACTATGCACAGAAAAGACTACACATTTTCAAATTTTATTGATTTATATGGTATTTTCTGTCTGCACATAGTGGGAGTAGTTCCGTAGCAGCGGTTATAGTTCCGTATCACTCAAAAATTCTGTCGTCTGGTACGAGTTTCTTTTCTTTTGAGAATAAATAAAAAGATATTTACTAAATAACATATCACATCCCTTCCTTTATGCTCAATTTTTTTTTTTGTCCGCAACTTCCAAACTTCTAACACAGATTTAAATCTCTCAAAATTGCTCAAAATTAATGGTTTTAACTTCGCAATGCAGCAGGTTAACAAACAACAATCGTCAATGGGCTTTCGCTCGCATGTCGCTACAAATCCATATTTCCAAGAAACAAAACGCTCTAAAATAATTCTTCCAAAATAAATGCCACAAATACTGAAACGGCAAAATAGACAAAATGCAAAGATGTAGAGGATAACAAAACGCCGTTCCCATTTACAAGGTAAAAAATGTGAGTGCTACGTCTGCCAATGCGTTGTTGTCGTTGTTTTAAAGGTCTTCAATAACAATCCCTTTTTATGTTAGCCAGCTAATGATTTAACTATGGTTAATCTTGACCGTTTTATTTAATCATCCTAGCATATTGATATATCAATCACAGTTTCAGTTATTATTTTAATATGTACAAGAGAGCATAAGAAACGCGAGGGACACTTTGGTATTAACCGCGCGCCATGTCGATTCCCATTCTGGGAATCTTTTTAGTAACCACAACCCCACCACTGCGCGTGAGGATTTGCTCCTTTTATTTTGTCCTACTCCACCGTGGGGTTGCGTGTTGTTTTGTTTTGCCAACTCGATAGGAATGAAAAGAGATCATGTAAAATAACTCAGAAGAAGAAAACAAGTCTAACTTAAGTAAGCAAGATTGGCAAATATACTCACAGAAAGCTAAATCCCTGAATAGTTTGACTTTTTTGATTGTCTGAGCGTCGAAGTCAAGGCAAGAAAGAAGAAAGAAAATAGCGACGAGCGATAATATGGCTATGGCTGTGATACCGCGTTTGATTCAAATCCCGACTCCGGCTTGTATAATATACTTAATAGTTATAGAAATGTCTAAAAACAACATCAAAGAAGTACAGTTATATGTCCCTCTTTATATTCCACTATTAGAGAAGCTCAGATACTTCAGCGTGCTGGCTTTAGTTTAATGAAATGTATTTTTCTTGGATTCCTTTTCAAATCACCGGAATATTCACAAAAATCAATATTATATCAACTTACAGATTTCGTTTGATCATTAGGGAGATAATGAATGTTGAGAAACCAGAAAGAAGCAGCAAGTTAGAGCGGAAGCAGTGTTTGAAGCACGAGGTTTTCCGCTCTTGATTTTGAAGTCTCTTTTTTTACACGTTTTCGAAATATCTTGCAATTCTCGAAGTACTACATCCCCTTAATAAACCGCAACTGCCTGTATCCTTGATGCTAGAATGAAATGATGTTATTAGTGTAAATAGGGTTTTGTTTTTAGTTTCAAGTCACAAAACAGCGGCAAACAACAAGATGTAGATGCCAAAGCGCGGGGGTAGGGTGAGTAAAAATGCTCACGCGCAGGCATGTTGGTAATATAAAACTTAAAAAGGATTTAGAATTTTCAGGCTTTTCTTTGATCATACGATAATTAATACCCCAACTTGAAGAAATTGATTCGAGGTCTCATAATGATTCAATCCAATTAGAACTGCGTCCCTGCTTTTTTTAACTAAAAAACTGACAAAAAACTAATGTTTAAAAAAATTATATCGAAATTTTTATTTGGAATAGATCAAAAAGCCCAAACTGTCGCGATCTCGTACCAGAACAATGAACACAATACACCAAAAACTGGAAATCGACTCTGCCAAATTTTCTTCTTTAATAAGACTTCTTCAGGGCAGACTAAAGAAGGTGAATCGTTACAAGCTTATTTACATCAGAATAGTGGCGCGAGACGCAAAAACATTATACAACTGACAAAAACGCGCATTTTCTAGAATAGCGCGCGCCATGGATAAAAAGAATTTACACATCTCTACGTGGGTTCCTACTACAAAAAGAGTCATCGCTATTAAGACCCCGCGTATAGATAGACTTAAGCCGATAAGCCCACTGGCCTTCCCTTTCCCTAAGCTGAGCCTCAGAGTTACACTTATCTATAAGTTGTACCATAACATTATTTAGACCTAAATGATTGTCGCAATGAAAATGTTGATAGATAAGGTCATCCTTAACACTTTCACTAACCGGTAAACTAGGGTGCTTATTTAACCTACTTCTATGATTATTAAAACGCTTCCTAAAACTATTGATAGTAGACCCTACGTATTGCTTGCTACACATAGAGCAAGTAATTAGATAAACTACAAAATATTTTTTTGGTATGCACATTTTACCTTAGAAATAAGGGGAAATGCCGTAATTAAAAAAAAAAACACAATTTGACACCTATCTCGGAAATATTTTATTTATAATTATACAGATGATCGTATTGAATAAGAAACATAAGAATATTGCTCTGGTAACAGGGTAAAACAAGGCCCTAGAATAATAGAAAATGTGCCATTAGGATTCCTGAACCAACGAGGAAGGCCTGGCGCTTTCGAAAAGTGGGGTCACTTTTCGCTGCTCGAGAGTGCGATATTATTTACATTTAAAAGCCGGCAAAACCCCACGAAAACCCGTCGTATGGCAATAAAACTTGGAATGGTTTGTTTTCAAGTCCTAAACTACTGATATATTGGTATAAACCCGGAAATTAAGAGTTTGATGCTACGGGCTAGTAGGCAGTCTTCGGACAGTAGTGTCCATGACATTAGCGCGATGAGCGCTAGCGCGATGAGCGCTGCCCATGCTACGGGCACTTTAACATAATAATACATAATGTGCTTGATTCTCCTTCTAAAGACCGTAAAGATAGAAACCTATGGGTTTTGCCCTAAATAAATGAGCTATATCAGATAACGTTGATTTTTATCCAGATCCTGTAGAAATATATATTTCTTATCATTTATAGTGGTATAAACTCGTTTTTTTAAAGTATGTATATTTTTCGTGATTTTCAGGATTTGGGATTCCTGTCTTTTATGGAAAAATTCGGTGCGGTTTTTCGGGTGTTTGCGCGCTCCGATTATGACTTTTTTAGACTTTTAGTATGATATAAAGGGAGACTTAATTAATACAAAAAGTTGAAAAACCTTGTGTTGAAATAAGTCCGATCTTAAACCGTAGATTGATTGGTATACGAGTAGAATTGTTCTTTCCATTCATGTGAAGTATTTTTGCGTAAGGCAAAAAACAAGCGCGTGGCACGATTCGCAAATTTGTCAATTTTTAGTTTCGCGATTTCTGAAAATTTACCCAAATTCGTGAAAAAATTAATTCACCGTATTTTTCACGGAATATAATATTTTGATCTAAAACTACCAATTTTTTAAATAGAACCTTACAACAACCCCGCATACCAAACTTAAAAAAAACTCGCTGACCGCCCGTGGTCTGAAGCTTACGGAGTAAGCTATTACGGATCTGTAAAAAAGAGACGAATATCATGTTGTAAAGGATCCATCGCTCAAACTGTGTAATATCTGTACGTCCGCACAAAGGCTGTGTCAGCAGTTTACTTCCGTAGGTCCGACGGAAACCTCGATCGTTAAAAGACAAAAGAACCCATTAGAATCCAAGATATTTAACAGGCCATCCGCTTTAAATTATCAGTCACATCCTCAAAGAAACTTCCAATAGACACACTGCTTTCAATATTTTGAAATATTTTTCGCGTTTTCCGTTAAAATCACCGGAGATTGTTACGTAATAATTTTACTCCATTATCGCCAATTTAAGTAAAAAAATCCCAAACGGCAAAGTCATGATTGACGTCCAAAAACCTAGAAGTGACTAGGAAACAGTGCCGTAGCAGGTCTCGAAATATTGAGGGACACAATCAAGAAACATTTTTGACACTGCCCCCCGTGTCCCACCCCCTGCTACGGCCCGGGGAAACGAAAGGGCCAAAAGGTGATTAAAACATAAACAGTCAAGGAGTAAAAGTTGAAAAAACAAATCCCCTAGTTGCGAGCTAGATTGTGCTTGGCAACTTTTTAGCAACTTTTAGCGTTTCGAGCAACTTTTTTAGTGCCAGCGACTTAGGGCAACTTTTGCTTTCCATGGCACCTTACAAAACACCAAAAAGATCTTTATTGAAAAGATGTTTTTATTATAGGTGGTCAAAACTAAGGATATTTAACTGATTAATACAAATATAATTGAAACTGGATATATAGGGGTTATTTGCCGGGCGGTCCGTATCGTGAAATACCATGACCGAGGTCTTGAATATACTGACCGAGGCCATAGGCCGGACCGGGACCCGGACTCGGTAAATAATTTTCTTTCTAGCGCCAACAAAAGCATACTTTGAGCAAGCAGCGCGCGCAAAATATCAATTCTCGGACCCAGGGCAGATATAGGAATCTCTGGACCGCTCTATTAGCCAATCAGAATGCAGGATTCGTTACCGTGACCGCTAAAAAAATTAATATCGGTACGCGCCTACGCAAACTGGACAGCAGCTATCTATCTAACGGGCGCTAAAATCCAAAGGTTACTATCGCTACAATATTCAGCCTTCTGAAGAATGCAGAAATGATCAACAATACAATGCCTTAAGGAATACCTCGAGGCTTCAGATAAAATACAAAATGAAAAGAGGAAGTAAACTTAATCGGTGCCTAAAGTATAATAAAACGGGGTGATTAGTGTTTCTAAAATATATTTATTACAACACAAACTATTTGAACTTTACACATTTAAAAATGTTTTCTATATCTCTCTAATATATAGGGTATATATTTAATGGAAATAAAAAAAAACAAATAAATTTTGAGTAATAATCTAGAACAAAACTTCAAATCGACCCGTCAAATTAAGCAACTTTTGAAAATTTTGGTGGCAACCTTTTAAATATTTCAGCAACTTTTGGACTTTTTGGACAGCAACTTTTCCTGAATGTACTAGCACAATCTACAAGTGCATTGCGTTTACACAAGATTCGTTGAAGGAAAGGCAGGGGGGGAGGGCAGGAATCCTTGTTAGTAATGGTTGTACTAATTATCCAATAATGCAAGAGCAATGACAATGTTTTGAGATATGTGTATACATAAGATTGCATGCCCTGATGACTTCACTGTCATCCCTATGACTGTATGAGGATCCAATATGTGCATTTTTTTTGTTGCTGGACAATCAATTTTCATAGTTGCATAGATAATTTGTTAGAAGATTTTATTTTTCCTAGAATCTGACGTCATTTATCCATGATGTTCTCGATGGGTGAGCTTACACGATTTGCAGGGAACATGTGCATTTTACTAACGGTATGTTTTTAGACAGCTGATTAATGTTATATGGGGTTTCTGTGGCTGTCAGTGGGCAAGCTTGGGTGACGTCACATCATCAACCACAAAAAAACCACAGGATACCCAAAAAGGCCAGGGAATCGAATAAGAACCACAGGAAACTATTCTAGTTAACAATAAAAGACACCAAGATTTGACAATGTTGCTTTTCTACAATTTCTAGCATCTTTCACCATTTAATGGAATTCATCAAATTCACTTTTTTGCATTTTTTTTTCGCGTGTACACGCGTGTACTTCTCAAAAATATATAACTACTTCTTTTTTCACAGTCAACATGGATCTATCACGTTACGAGCGGTGAGTGTTCTCTTTATTCTTCCAAATAGCCCATTTGGAAGGGTTCATTCAGGGTTAATTCAATTTAGAGATCGATTTCATTTTTATGTCATTTAGGTAGACACAATTCATCTTTACCGGTTGATAAGCAAAAAAAATTTCAATTGTCAGATTATTCCCTTTTCGAGAGAATTGACGAAACTGTTTTCTCTTCATTGTAGCTGTGTTTTCTCTTTATTTTAGCTGTGCCCCCGGATCTATATATGGGGTGTTATTACGACGGCGGCGACGCAAAGCCGCGCGATTTCGCCATCCATTCGCGGATCTTAGAACTTACTCCAAAAAAATGCAACGCGAGGTAAGCCAAGCGAAGAAATAGCTTAGTTTTAAACAGAACACTCGATAACATCAAGCACATTATGCAGAAAAACTATGCCAAATATTAAATTATCAAAATGGTCTCTGTAAATATTTTTTTTTTTTGCGTTTTTTATAAGGAATTTCGAGTTACTGGGGAAGCTTCTTAAAAAAGTGGGCGGATCCAGAATTCCCCGAAGGCGGAGGAGAGGGGGGGGGGGGAAGTCACCGATATAGGGCACCAATATTAAAAATACGACTGGAGGTAAAACTGTGAATTTTGGCTCCCATACATTGCTTCTGAAATAATAAATAGTGAAAACATTGATGAAAAGAAAATGATGAAAACATGATATATCAATTTCTTGTTGATGTGCCCCTTTCTATTCAGTGCACTTTGATTAAACAGAAACGCAGCAAATGAGGTGGATAGGGGCATAAAACACTTTCTCTTGGCAGCAAAAAAAAAAAACCCATCCCCCACCCCCACCTTCTAGACCCCCCCTGATTTGATTACTACGCTAGGCAGATCACTTGTCATTTACACATCTATACTGAATACAATTTAAAAGGTTTGTCGCTGTTTCTGGCAGATGCTTAGAGCTTGGATACATGTTTTTCGGCCTTCAAGACTATACTGAGTGCCGGTGCAGCAATGCGTACGGCAGGTACAACAAACTGTCAGAGAGTAGTTGTAGCAATACCTGTCGAGGGAATAGCAGACTTAAGTGCGGAGGTCCTTATATCAACTCCGTCTACAGAATCGGTACGTACCGAGCGATCCAACTACATTAATGTTGCGTTGTTGTGTTTTGGGGGGGGAGCAAGAAAAAATCATTTATATTTTTTGGTGTGTCATCACATAGAAACAGAAACATGTACCTCGGCATCTTTGATGTGTTGATATTTGATACTTTGTTAAGTATCCTGTGATTTGTTTTATGCACACAAGAAAATAACTAGAGAATACCTAGAATTCAAATTCTGAGTTGGCTCACAGAGCCATTTATTATTTTTTGTTTTGTTTTTAACGTTGTCTTTTTCAATCAGTAATTTAACATCTTTTTTAGACGCCGTAGACTCGTTTACCTGTCTGGCACCTATTTTCAAATTGTCTACATAACAGCTAAACGCTTGCTTGGCTTGCAAAACGCCTGTTTCCACCCATCGCCACTTTCCATTTGCACTAATCCGCGTAGAGGAGTTTCGATCCGTTAAGGAGCGAAGCTTGAAATACTTCATATCACAAACATTTTAAGTTTCACATTTACTGTAATTCATCAGAAAAACTGCTTTCTCAATTCCTGGGCTGCTACAAGGAGGGCACGCCACGTGACCTATGGGGCGACCAATCACTGCTCGATGGAACACTGTCCGCCCCGGAAGTGTGTGTTGAGAGGTGCAAGAAAAAAGGTTTTCATTTCGCAGCTGTTAAGAACTACGCCGTTTGCAGCTGTGGTGTTAGCTTTGGGCGGTACGGGAAAGCGAACCCGAAAGACTGCAACCCGAAGTGCGGTAGCGGAGAACATTGCAGCACGATCGATGCTAACAGCATCTACAGAACAAGTAAGATATGCCAACATTATCTACAGAACAGGTGAGATATGCCAACACTATCTACAGAACAGGTGAGATATGCCAACACTATCTACAGAACAGGTGAGATATGCCAAAACTATCTACAGAACAGGTGAGATATGCCAACACTATCTACAGAACAGGTGAGATATGGCAGTACTATCTACAGAACAGCTACAAGATACGACAAACACTATCAAAAGTTTCAGAAATGTTCATTAGATATAATTCGGTTTCTAAACAATAATTTGCAAACTTCTCTTATAATCTGTTTCACGCTACACAGTTCTGTTTCTATTCTTGTAGTTGAAGCCGACCTCTATCTTGGATGCTACATTGACCATGCTACTCGAGATCTGCCGTGGTATTATCCCATAAAGCATGGCGATAACACACCGATCAATTGCTGTGCGAGGTAAGATAACTCAAACTTGGCCAATCCGTAAACACAGCCCGATAGAAACTGACCATTAAGCTTCGACTACCTGACAGACCCATACGCACCACCCACCAGAGACTGACTGATAAGTACCACAAACTAGAGACTGGCCCATAAGTACCACCCACTAGAGACTGACCTATAGGTACCACCCACTAGAGACTGGCCCATAAGTACCACCCACTAGAGACTGACCCATAAGTACCACCCACTAGAGACTGACCTATAAGTACCACCCACTAGAGACTGACCTATAAGTACCACCCACTAGAGACTGACCTATAAGTACCACCCACTAGATACTGACCCATAAGTACCACTCACTAGAGACTGACCTACAAGTACCACCCACTAGAGACTGGCCTATAAGTACCACCCACTAGAGACTGACCCATAAGTACCACCCACTAGAGACTGAGCCATAAGTACCACCCACTAGAGACTGGCCCATAAGTATCACCCACTAGAGACTGGCCCATAAGAACCACCCACTAGAGATTGACCCATAAGTACCACCCACTAGAGACTGGCCCATAAGTACCACCCACTAGAGACTGACCCATAAGTATCACCCACTAGAGACTGGCCCATAAGTACCACCCACTAGAGACTGGCCCATAAGTACCACCCACTAGAGACTGACACATAAGTATCACCCACTAGAGACTGGCCTATAAGTACCACCCACTAGAGACTGGCCCATAAGTACCACCCAATAGAGACTGACCCATAAGTATCACCCACTAGAGACTGGCCTATAAGTACCACCCACTAGAGACTGACCCATAAGTATCACCCACTAGAGACTGGCCCATAAGTACCACCCACTAGAGACTGGCCCATAAGTACCACCCACTAGAGACTGACCCATAAGTACTACCCACTAGAGACTGACCCATAAGTACCACCCACTAGAGAATGACACATAAGTACTACCCACTAGAGACTGACCCATAAGTACCACCCACTAGAGACTGGCCCATAAGTACCACCCACTAGACTGACTTATAAGTACCACCCACTAGAGACTGACCCATAAGTACCACCCACTAGAGACTGACCCATAAGTACCACCCACTAGAGACTGACCCATAAGTACCACCCACTAGAGACTGGCCAAAAAGTACCACCCACTAGACTGACTTATAAGTACCACCCACTAGAGACTGACCTATTAGTACCACACACTAGAGACTGACCCATAAGTACCACCCACTAGAGACTGGCCAATAAGTACCACCCACTAGAGACTGACCTATAAGTACCACCCACTAGAGACTGACCCATAAGTACCACCCACTAGAGACTGACCCATAAGTACCACCCACTAGAGATTGACCCATAAGTACCACCCACTAGAGACTGAGCCATAAGTACCACCCACTAGAGACTGACCCATAAGTACCACCCACTAGACTGACCTATAAGTACCACCCACTAGAGACTGGCCCATAAGTACCACCCACTAGAGACTGACCCAGAAGTACCACCCACTAGAGACTGACTCATAAGTACCACCCACTAGAGACTGACCCATAAGTACCACCCACTAGAGACTGGCCCATGAGTACCACCCACTAGACGGACCTATAAGTACCACCCACTAGACTTACCTATAAGTACCACCCACTAGAGACTGACCTATAAGTACCACCCACTAGATACTGACCCATAAGTACCACCCACTAGATACTGACCCATAAGTACCACCCACTAGAGACTGACCTATAAGTACCACCCACTAGAGACTGACCTACAAGTACCACCCACTAGAGACTGGCCTATAAGTACCACCCACTAGAGACTGACCCATAAGTACCACCCACTAGAGACTGACCTATAAGTACCACCCACTAGAGACTGGCCCATAAGTATCACCCACTAGAGACTGGCCCATAAGAACCACCCACTAGAGACTGACCCATAAGTACCACCCACTAGAGACTGGCCCATAAGTACCACCCACTAGAGACTGACCCATAAGTATCACCCACTAGAGACTGGCCCATAAGTACCACCCACTAGAGACTGGCAAATAAGTACCACCCACTAGAGACTGACCCATAAGTATCACCCACTAGAGACTGGCCTATAAGTACCACCCCCTAGAGACTGGCCCATAAGTACCACCCACTAGAGACTGACCCATAAGTATCACCCACTAGAGACTGGCCTATAAGTACCACCCACTAGAGACTGGCCCATAAGTACCACCCACTAGAGACTGACCCATAAGTACCACCCACTAGAGACTGACCCATAAGTACCACCCACTAGAGAATGACACATAAGTACCACCCACTAGAGACTGACCCATAAGTATCACCCACTAGAGACTGGCCCATAAGTACCACCCACTAGACTGACTTATAAGTACCACCCACTAGAGACTGACCCATAAGTACCACCCACTATAGACTGACCCATAAGTACCACCCACTAGAGACTGGCCGAAAAGTACCACCCACTAGACTGACTTATAAGTACCACCCACTAGAGACTGACCTATTAGTACCACCCACTAGAGACTGACCCATAAGTACCACCCACTAGAGACTGGCCAATAAGTACCACCCACTAGAGACTGACCTATAAGTACCACCCACTAGAGACTGACCCATAAGTACCACCCATAAGTACCACCCACTAGACTGACTTATAAGTACCACCCTATAGAGACTGACCCATAAGTACCACCCACTAGAGACTGACCCATAAGTACCACCCACTAGAGACTGACCCATAAGTACCACCCACTAGAGACTGACCCATAAGTACCACCCACTAGAGACCGACCCATAAGTATCACCCACTAGAGACTGGCCCATAAGTACCACCCACTAGACTGACTTATAAGTACCACCCACTAGAGACTGACCCATAAGTACCACCCACTATAGACTGACCCATAAGTACCACCCACTAGAGACTGGCCGAAAAGTACCACCCACTAGACTGACTTATAAGTACCACCCACTAGAGACTGACCTATTAGTACCACCCACTAGAGACTGACCTATAAGTACCACCGACTAGAGACTGACCCATAAGTACCACCCATAAGTACCACCCACTAGACTGACTTATAAGTACCACCCACTAGAGACTGACCCATAAGTACCACCCACTAGAGACTGACCCATAAGTACCACCCACTAGAGACTGGCCGAAAAGTACCACCCACTAGACTGACTTATAAGTACTACCCACTAGAGACTGACCTATTAGTACCACCCACTAGAGACTGACCCATAAGTACCACCCACTAGAGACTGGCCAATAAGTACCACCCACTAGAGACTGACCTATAAGTACCACCCACTAGAGACTGACCCATAAGTACCACCCACTAGAGACTGACCCATAAGTACCACCCACTAGAGACTGACCCATAAGTACCACCCACTAGAGACTGAGCCATAAGTACCACCCACTAGACTGACCTATAAGTATCACCCACTAGAGACTAGCCCATAAGTACCACCCACTAGAGACTGACCCATAAGTACCACCCACTAGAGACTGACCAATAAGTGCCACCCACTAGAGACTGACCCATAAGTACCACCCACTAGAGACTGACCCATAAGTACCACCCACTAGAGACTGACCCATAAGTACCACCCACTAGAGACTGACCAATAAGTACCACCCACTAGAGACTGACCCATAAGTACCACCCACTAGAGACTGAGCCATAAGTACCAACCACTAGAGACTGGCCCATAAGTACCACCCACTAGACTGACCTATAAGTACCACCCACTAGAGACTGGCCCATAAGTACCACCCACTAGAGACTGACCCATAAGTACCACCCACTAGAGACTGACTCATAAGTACCACCCACTAGAGACTGACCCATAAGTACCACCCACTAGAGACTGGCCCATGAGTACCACCCACTAGACTGACCTATAAGTACCACCCACTAGACTGACCTATAAGTACCACCCACTAGGGACTGACCCATAAGTTCTACCTCCTTAGATACTGACCAGTTAGCACCAGACACTAGATAAAAATAAGTTTATATAAATATACTCTTATCCTGTATTCCAGGTGCCGTGTGAAGGGATTCCGCTATTGCGCACTTCAGATAAATGACCAGTGCCATTGTGGGAACAGTTATGGGAGATATGGAAAGGGAGATTGTACTCATCCTTGTGAGGGGAGCCCGGATTTAAAGTGTGGAGGGACCTGGCGAAACTCCGTCTATGCTGTTGGTAAGCAACCCGCAAGTATCCTCACAAAAGCGCGCTAGAATAATGTCAGGAATAATTACAAAGAAACGCGATGTTTATTTGTTATCCTTTTGGGAATATGTGTAATATCCTATTCGCGTACTTTATAGAATCTAAAAGTTATATAGTTGTCCTTCTATTGAATGCAAAAATTTAGTCAGAAGGTGGAGAACAGAAGTTTACTCTCGGGATCCAAAAATACAGAAGTCTACTTTGTTTTTGGCGATAACCGACATTTTTTCTATTGAGCTTAAAAGAATTAAATTAACCAGAAAAAAACTCTAAAATCTTATAACCAACAGAAGCTGAAGTAAAGCCCCCACTTCAACCAGGACACGAGTACATGTATACTAACCCACAAGGCAGTGCGCCCCTCACCAGAGACCACGTGATCTACACCGAGAAGTCTGTCCGTGACGTGAACACCTGCTCCCAATACTGCGAGCTCATGCCTGACTGTCAATCAATCAACTTCAACCCTGTTAGCATGGTGTGTGAGATGAACAACGTGACGTCATCAGTTGTCGGTTCAGCTTCGAGAGAGAGCTTTAGTTACTGGGAACCTGCAAAATTCTATGTAATGGGATTACCGTAAGGCTCGGCGTTTATCTAATTTAAAATGAGGGGTTTTTTTTAACCAGTCTGCGCTCGGAGTTTTTAAACGCCAAGTAAGAAATCTCAGACTGGTGAGATGGGGGGATTTCATATCATACATTTTTTTTTCTATTTAAAAGTTATCATTCGCTATTTTCCCCCGGTCATCACAGATTGCATTACCATCATAGATTTTAAAGCAATACCATAAAAAAGTCCGTTTCAATGATTCTCCTGTTTTTCTAGAAGCTTAACGGTGTCTAGGTCTAGGTAGTGAGATTGTATGCGAACTTGCAATGACTCTTGCTTTTATTCGTGGCAGCCATTTTAATTAGGTCCCAGGAACCGCCGTTTTCCACTGCCACAGGCATTTACGTGGTCTCGCCCCAGTCTCCCATAGACTATTTAACAAATGCTATCATGTTTATAATGGTGCAACCCCCATTACCCCATAATCAAACCAAAGTACAATGATTGGTCGCATTCTACATATTCAGCACTATCTAGGTAATGAGGATACTTGTTAATAGATTGACAACCCTGGAAAACTTACAGCCCTAGCCAAAATAAGAAACCTTCGTCATACTGTATTTAACACTCATTAGAAGTAAGGGTTAAATACCGAGGGCGGAGGCAGTTCGCCGTATGACAGCCTGAGGGCGCAGCTGCTCCAGGAACGGACTCGATTCCCAAAGGTGGAGTTGAATTGCAAATTTTTCGTAGCTCGGAGTTTCAGTGTGAGCACGTTGCAAGAAAGGAGCTCACTGACAGCGATTTTCAAGAACTGTAATTGTCGACGACAATGAACAATCAGAATGAGTTAGTAGACGGCTCAGATAGCCACACCACAGCCTATCTTTGCTGGTGGAATAATTTTCCAAAATTGCACATATAATTTTGGCTTAACTTAATATTGAATTTCGATGGTTACAAATACAAATTCTGCTTTCATGACAATTAAATCGAAGCATTGTTAATATTCAATCGTTCTTGTTATCACATTGTGAACCCGCGCAAAAAAAAATGGTGTTTTTTGCTCAATATGATATTCCTTCATTAGTATTCACGGTTAATATCTAGGTTTTAACTTACCCTTCCTCATTAGTATTCTAGTTATTAACCCTATTCATATTTTATGAGTTCATATTAAACCCCACTTTTTCCCTGCTGATACATCAAGCCCTTCCCGTTCTTAAAGATTGTGTAGTTCCAGAAAATATCCATACCCCCTCCCCCTATTGAGGGGATTTGAAATTCCGGGGGTATGTGTGGTGTCCGGAGCAAAAATCCGGGGGTCTGGTTTATGAGAAACGCGAGTCTTCAGAACCGAATACTAAAAGTCTCCACGTCTGTACATATTAAAGCCCCCCCCCCCCCCCCCCCCCCACGGCATCCAAAATGGAAATTCCAGAGGGGTGGATTGTCATACCTCCGACCCGCTCAATGGGGGGTATGATTATTTTTGGGAACTACACATTGTTTATAGGTATTTTAGTGAAATAAAGGACTTGGAATAGGTGTCAATCATGTAATAAACTCTTTATTACCTTGAGCAAGATAAGGCCCATTACGATTTTACAGTTAAACACTGTTAAGTATATGGGAAGTAATAAACACGTGCCTTATCAAAAATAATATATAACCATGCATTATATTAAGAGTGTTACAGGTCGGGTTGCCATATTGTTTTGGTAACTTGTCGTCTAGTATGTTATTTTCCTATCATGAAAACCGGAAGTTATTGAGTTTTGTTTATTTTTTTTAAGGATAATTTAGATTTTGTTTACAATTGATCGTTTCCTTAGTCTAGATTTTAGCACGCCCGTGGACCCTCCGATTCGATTACCTTTTGTTGCGTCTAAATCCAGGGAGTGTCCAGTTTCTTATACGTGGCAGAATCGTGGTTTCTTCTCTTCGTTTCAGACATTTTTTTGGCAAGCTAAACTCTTGACTGTTCTTCGAAACCACATGCCATTCTCACCCCTTGGTTTAGACATCATTTATTTTTATCGTTATTTCATTCAAAGATAAATGTTGTAGTCACGCGCTCTTTGAACATGCGCAGTTAAGTTTTAAAAGTTGCTTAATCATTAGTGTTATCTTAGAGTTACCTTGACTTAATTGATTATTTTGTTAATACGCAGGGACGAGAGACCAACTCTGTGATTTCCCACGCCCTCACGCTTTTGGCTGATTGGTTCGTTTTGCCGAATGTAACCAATTCTCCCCGTTCCCTCTTGAATTGTTTTACATTTATTTCCTTTCATATGGGACCACCACATAGATTGCTGTCTGGTCCTAGCGTATTGAACTGTATGTTTTGTGGTTGCTGCTTTGCAGTTGCGACTATGAACAATTAAAGCTTGGAAATACCAGCCTCGTCTTCATCGTCGTCTTAAAGACCCCGACTAGTCCCCTAACAAGAGACGTAGAGGAAAGGTTTTATATGTTGGGGTTTCAAAGGGAAAGGTCAATATTTATCTGTATTGAAAAGGATGACACGTTTGTTAGACCCTATAATCTCCCTGTAGTGTGACAAGGAAATGGTCTTGACCTATAATCTCCTTGTAGAGTGACGAGGAAATGGTCTTGGCCTATATTCTCTCTGTAGTGTGACGAGGAAGTCTTGACATATAATCTCCCTGTGGGGTGACGAGGAAATGGTCTTGACCTATAATCTCCCTGTGGAGTGACGAGGAAATGGTCTTGGCCTATATTCTCCCTGTAGTGTGACGAGGAAGTCTTGACATATAATCTCCCTGTGGGGTGACGAGGAAATGGTCTTGACCTATAATCTCCCTGTGGAGTGACGAGGGAATGGTCTTGACCTATAATCTCCCTGTAGAGTGACGATGAAATGGTCTTGACCTATAATCTCCCTGTAGAGTGACGAGGAAATGGTCTTGACATATAATCTCCCTGTAGAGTGACAAGGAAATGGTCTTGACCTATAATCTCTCGGTAGAGTGACGAGGAAATGGTCTTGACCTATAATCTCCCTGTAGAGTGACGAGGAAATGGTCTTGACATATAATCTCCCTGTAAAGTGACGAGGAAATGGTCTTGACCTATAATCTCCCTGTAGAGTGACGAGGAAATGGTCTTGACCTATAATCTCCCTGTAGAGTGACGAGGGAATGGTCTTGACCTATAATCTCCCTGTAGAGTGACGAGGGAATGGTCTTGACCTATAATCTCCCTGTAGAGTGACGAGGGAATGGTCTTGACCTATAATCTCCCTGTAGAGTGACGAGGAAATGGTCTTGACCTATAATCTCCCTGTAGTGTGACAAGAAAATGGTCTTGACCTATAATCTCCTTGTAGAGTGACGAGGAAATGGTCTTGGCCTATATTCTCCCTGTAGTGTGACGAGGAAGTCTTGACATATAATCTCCCTGTGGGGTGACGAGGAAATGGTCTTGACCTATAATCTTCCTGTAGTGTGACAAGGAAATGGTCTTGGCCTATAATCTCCCTGTAGTGTGACGAGGAAATGGTCTTGACCTATATTCTCCCTGTAGTGTGACGAGGAAGTCTTGACATATAATCTCCCTGTAGTGTGACAAGGAAATGGTCTTGGCCTATATTCTCTCTGTAGTGTGACGAGGAAGTCTTGACATATAATCTCCTTGTAGAGTGACGAGGAAATGGTCTTGGCCTATATTCTCTCTGTAGTGTGACGAGGAAGTCTTGACATATAATCTCCCTGTGGGGTGACGAGGAAATGGTCTTGACCTATAATCTCCCTGTGGAGTGACGAGGAAATGGTCTTGGCCTATATTCTCCCTGTAGTGTGACGAGGAAGTCTTGACATATAATCTCCCTGTGGGGTGACGAGGAAATGGTCTTGACCTATAATCTCCCTGTGGAGTGACGAGGGAATGGTCTTGACCTATAATCTCCCTGTAGAGTGACGATGAAATGGTCTTGACCTATAATCTCCCTGTAGAGTGACGATGAAATGGTCTTGACCTATAATCTCCCTGTAGAGTGACGAGGAAATGGTCTTGACATATAATCTCCCTGTAGAGTGACAAGGAAATGGTCTTGACCTATAATCTCTCGGTAGAGTGACGAGGAAATGGTCTTGACCTATAATCTCCCTGTAGAGTGACGAGGAAATGGTCTTGACATATAATCTCCCTGTAAAGTGACGAGGAAATGGTCTTGACCTATAATCTCCCTGTAGAGTGACGAGGAAATGGTCTTGACCTATAATCTCCCTGTAGAGTGACGAGGGAATGGTCTTGACCTATAATCTCCCTGTAGAGTGACGAGGGAATGGTCTTGACCTATAATCTCCCTGTAGAGTGACGAGGAAATGGTCTTGACCTATAATCTCCCTGTAGTGTGACAAGAAAATGGTCTTGACCTATAATCTCCTTGTAGAGTGACGAGGAAATGGTCTTGGCCTATATTCTCCCTGTAGTGTGACGAGGAAGTCTTGACATATAATCTCCCTGTGGGGTGACGAGGAAATGGTCTTGACCTATAATCTTCCTGTAGTGTGACAAGGAAATGGTCTTGGCCTATAATCTCCCTGTAGTGTGACGAGGAAATGGTCTTGACCTATATTCTCCCTGTAGTGTGACGAGGAAGTCTTGACATATAATCTCCCTGTAGTGTGACAAGGAAATGGTCTTGGCCTATATTCTCCCTGTAGAGTGACGAGGAAGTCTTGACATATAATCTCCCTGTGGGGTGACGAGGAAATGGTCTTGACCTATAATCTCCCTGTAGAGTGACGAGGAAATGGTCTTGACCTATAATCTCCCTGTAGAGTGACGAGGGAATGGTCTTGACCTATAATCTCCATGTAGTGTGACGAGGAAATGGTCTTGACCTATAATCTCCCTGTAGAGTAACGAGGAAATGGTCTTGTCCTATAATCTCCCTGTAGAGTGACGAGGAAATGGTCTTGACCTATAATCTCCCTGTAGAGTAACGAGGAAATCGTCTTGACCTATAATCTCCCTGTAGAGTAACGAGGGAATGGTCTTGACATATAATCTCCCTGTAGTGTGACGAGGAAATGGTCTCGACATATAATCTCCCTGTGGTGTAAAGAAAATAGTCTTAGATCTTCGGTGACGAGGGTGTGGTCATGGCCACAAATTTGCCGGTGGTGTCGAGAGTGGATTATCTTAGACCTACAATTTGCCTGCAGTGAAGAGAGAATGGTCTTAGTTCTATAATTTGCTTGTAGCGATGAGGTAATGGTCTTAGACCTATGATTTACCTGCAGTGAGGAGGAGTTTGTCTCCATAGTGATGAGGGAATGGTCTTAGACCTATAACTTGTTTGTATAGTGACGAAGGAATGGTCTCAGACGTATAACCTGTTTGTATAGTGACGAGGGAATGGTCATAGACCTATATTTTGTTTGTACAGTGACGAGGGAATGGTCGTAGACCTATAACTTTTCTCTATAGTGACAAGGGTATGGTATCAGACCTATAATCTCTCTGAAGTGTGAAGAGAAAATGGTCTTAGACCCATCATTTGTCTCCATAGTGACGAGGGAATGGTCTTAGACCTGGGATCAGTTAAAGGCTTTTAGGGATCATTTCGGTTGCTTTAAAAGGTGCCCCATTTTTTCTTATTCAGTCTGGAGCGGTAGAAAAAAATGGATTTTTAATTTGGAAGCAAATTTAGATAACGGAATCCCACAAATAACATGGGATATTAAATTTGGGTTTTGAGATTTCCATAAATATTCCATTCCTGTTTGAAAATTCTAGTTTTTTTTATAAAAATATTATTTTTCTAAAAGTCTTCATACATTCTTTTAATTCTATATAGCCCTAAAACATACTATCAATGCCTGCATAAGCAGAATTTTCGTAAAAACGGATGCGATTGTTTGACACAATCCGACTGCGTTCCGTATCTATTCACTCTGCTGATGTCCGAGTCTAGAGTCAGGCGTCCATTCTCTAACCGGACACTCGACTCAAAAAGGGCCATACTAGGCCGAACACGGAGCTGAATCTGATAGTTACACTTAGATTGTTGCTTCTCTGAATCGTCTATAAACATTGGAGTACCAACCCCTAAACCAGCACCGTCCTTAATTCCATTAAATAGTACCATTTTCTTATTCGGCAATTCCTGCACAGCATTTAAAATCTGGTCAAGTTCAAGTCCGTGACAGAGTGACTTTACCTCGTTTCTTTGGGTCAGCAGTTTGTTAATTTGGTGCAGGGTCAGATGCGCGCCAAGTTGAACATGAGGATGCGCAGTAGGAACTGGTTTCCAGATCACGCACGGACAAAAATGATCAGGGATCCCGGCGTGAATGCATTCACGGCTTTCAGGGATGTGCTCGAAAAGGCTTGTACCTCTCGTAAGATCGGATTTCGATGGATTGTGTGGATACTTGAGTATATGCATGAAAGTGGCATGTACATCGAGAGGCGAAATAATCCGTTGAGTGTTCTCCGCCAAATTTGAGCTGAACTTTGGATACTTTACGCGGAACCAATCAGGAAACGCCATGGATAAGAATGGCAGGCGCTCTTCTTGCTTCCCTTGCAGCGTGGCGCGAATCGAATCAAACCTCGCCCCGTGGTCCCCCATCACAATAAGCAGAGTATTGTTTAATAATCCATCAGAATGCAAAGACTTCAAAAACTGGTGAATATCCCGTGCACCACTGCTGACCATATTAAGATGCTGATGACAAAGGCTTCCCAAGAATGTGAATCCAAATTTGGGCGTGTTTGGGTATGCCGTGATAAGGCTGCGAAGGTACTGGAGCTGAATCACGTGCTGCGCCTGCGCATTAATGCAGTTCGAGTGGACGCCGAGTTCCGCGTCCATGGGCACCGCCCACCAGAAGTAATGCCCGTAGTGGTCGGTTGGCTGATTCGTGAAGCCGTTCAGGCGAAGGTTGAACGCCCCTGTAATAGTTGGAATGTGGTGTCACTTATCACAACAAGAAAATGTCAGTGAAGTAAGACATACGCAATGGACGCAGTGACGTAATGACACGCATAGTCCCATAAGCATATCAAATACACCATGTTGCGAGCAAGGAAATATTAGGCCGAATTTACCATGAATTACAAAATGAAAACTCTAAATCTATAAGTGACTGGGGTCTTTGATGTAGCCTAGGTTGGTTTTGTTGTCTGCGCGCTTGAGTCTAAAATTATACGCCACTATACGTCGTACATCGCACACCAAATAAGGAAACAATATGTCATTTATCCATACACCAAGTAAGGTTACACGATACACGACATCATACATAATACTAGCCTGCGTGCATCCGGTATCCGGTCATAAAGAGTAACATCAGGCTAACATCATACTCCAAATAAGGTGACGCATGCTACACGACGTCATTCATCGTACACCAAATAAGGTTACACATGCTACACGACGTCATTCATCTATACAAAATAAGGTTACGCATGCTACACGACGTCATACGTTATACATCATACACCAAATAAGGTTACGCATGCTGCACGGCGTCATACATCGTATACCAAATAAGGTTACGCATGCTACACGACGTCATACGTTATACATCATACACCAAATAAGGTTACGCACTCTACACGTCGTCATTCATCATACACCAAATGAGATTACGCATGCTACACGACGTCATACATCGTACACCAAATGAGGTTTAGCATGCTACACGTCGTCATACATTTATCAAATAAGATTACGCATGCTACACGATAACCTGAGTATCAGGCCTATGTTCTCATCGCGCCGGCGAGAAATAAGACAAGGCCTCATACAAGTACTGTTCAATTTGAATGTTCTCATGCCGGATTCCGGCATGGCGAATGGGACGCGCTGATTGGTTCAGCTATATATAGTATAGTATATATAGTAGTATATATAGAGTAATGGCGGACCAAATAAGGTTACGCATGTTACACGACGTCATACATCATACACAAAATAAGGTTACACATGCTACACGACGTCATACATTGGACACCATAAAAGGTTACGCATGCTACACGACGTCATACATTGGACACCATATAAGGTTACGCATGCTACACGACGTCATACATTGGACACCAAATAAGGTTAGGCATGCTACACGACGTCATACATTGGACACCAAATAAGGTTACGCATGCTACACGACGTCATACATTGGACACCAAATAAGGTTACGCATGCTACACGACGTCATACATTGGACACCATATAAGGTTACGCATGCTACACGCTACAAGATAGGGAGGGCGAAAAGAGGCGCGCAATCTCCAGCCCCCCTCCCCCTTCTTAAGAGAATAGCTATCGGCAATGACAAACATCTCCTCAGCAAATCCATTCTAACGTTTCTGGTTCGCATTAGCGCGTTTGCATACAAACCGTTACTTACCAATGGTAGGCGCATCCTCGCTGAACATTGTGACGTAACCATGCTGCTTCAAATCCTTAAATACAAATGGCCAAGGATCCACAGTCCCATCAAATGTAACGCCCTTCCTCGCCTCATGCTTCGCGCAGTTTTCCTCCACAGTTTTCCCGGTTAAAAGTCCAGTAAGTTGAGGCGTTGTCGCCTCTCCAAGCAGGGAAAACCCTTTAAATATAAAAGCCTTGAGCTCGTCCTGCAGGAATTTGTATGTGTCCGGAAGAAGTCGCTGAACGTTTGCGTTTGAGTTTCCGTCCATGCCGAGGATTATAATATTTAGTGGGATACCAGCGTCTTTTTTTGGTCGGGAGAGTACTTCAGGTTTTGGCGAGACATGGGCATGAAGGTCAGTTTGGGTTCCACCGCTTTTAAGCTGGGTTTCCACCTACGAAAAGTAGAAAACGCCAATTATGAAGACCGCGTTTCGTCTTCTTTATTATTACTATATCATTCCGTAGCAGCTTCAAGAACAGGCTTTCCTCTATAGCCTAGCATAAATATACAGATTTTTACAGATTTTACAGATTTATATATATATATATAATATATCCCCTGATGAGTGGGCAACCACGAAACAGACCTGTAGGGAAACCTATGTAGTTTGTATTTTTCTCAAACCAACACTATACACCGCTCTACTTTCGAGTATTGAGCACTTTCTATGAAAGCCTTCAACCATCATTTTATATATATATATATATATTTCTTTTGCACGTGTTCTTTTGTTATTCGGGAGATATTACTTTATAGATACTCTGCATGAGCTGTATTTGTATGTATTATGAAAAGTTTAATCTATCCCCACCAGACTACTGGACAGAGCTTAAGAAAAAGGATATTTGCCAATGCCTTGATTTTAGACCATAAAAATACCTCGAGCATCCCAAACATTGAATAACCTCATCCCCTCGCTTGGGGGTGGGGTTTTGAAGGTTAAAGAAGGCCAATCACACCGCCATTTTTTTGCTCTCGCTCAATTGTCACAAAGCATCCATTTCTATCGGCTAATTCGAACAAGTAACCAAGATATTTTCAATCAAATATTAATGACATATCATACTATTCGTAGATTGTTCTTTTGGAGTTTTATTGCGAATGAACCGCTGTAATTTCAATGATAAACAATAAAAAAGGAGTCGTTGATCGACATTCTTTAATGGAACGGTTTGTGTTTAGAGCATGTTGTTTTTGACATGTTCGTGTAATAACACAGGCAGCCCACCTGGATAAAGTCTTCGTCAAGTTTAACCCCGTTGCCATCCAAAGGAAGAGTCTTTTCCGGTCCAGTTTCAAACCCGGAGTCGCTAGCCTCTGGTCTTCTAATAGCTCGGTACACAATTCTTCTCACAGCCTCTACAAACAAATAGAAGGTAAGGAAAAATATATTGGATTTCAAACAGTCTGGGTAAATTTAGGGAGCCCCAAATCACGAAATCAATAGTCAGTCCATGCTTCATTGGAGGGGTGCGACAACCCTTAGTTAAACTCTTTGCCCCTGTTTAAATATCCTTGCCCCTGTTTGAATATCTTACTAGATAATGGCCCTGTTATTATGAACCCTGTACCCTTGCTTAATAAGGCTCCTTTTTGTCCTTGCTTCCTGTCGCCTTACTAGATAACGGCCCTGTTTCTATGATCCCTGTCCCCTTGCTTAATAAGGGTCCATTTGTCTTCGCTCCCCGTCCCCCTACTTGATAATGGCACTGTTTCTATGATCCCTTTCTCCTCTCTTAATAAGGGATTTTTGTCTTTGCTCCCTGTCGCCTTACTAGAGAATGGCCCTGTTGCTATGATCACTGTCCCCTTGCTTAAAAGGGCTCCGTTTTGTTCTTGCTACCTGTCGCCTTACTAGAGAATGGCCCTGTTTCTATGATCAATGTCCCCTTGCTTAATAAGGGTCCTTGCTTCCTTGCATCCTGTCGCCTTACTAGATAATGGCCCTGACTCAGTCTGTCTTGAAATAAACCCTGACCTTTCTTTCTCGCC
This sequence comes from Nematostella vectensis, assembly GCF_932526225.1. Lineage (NCBI taxonomy): Eukaryota > Metazoa > Cnidaria > Anthozoa > Actiniaria > Edwardsiidae > Nematostella > Nematostella vectensis. Next base: position 15,560,742 of record NC_064040.1, on the reverse strand, counting down.
TTGAGGACGCAGTCGTGGTAACTAGTGTACATCTCCCCCGGACAGAACATGGGTTCCATCGGTGACATGAATTGCTTCACCATAGGGTCGAACGGGTCAAGGTTAGGTAATTTGCATCCGGGAGACCGCTGACTGTCTGACAGGCGGGCATGGATGGCGCAGGTCGACTCCTTGTAAACTAAGAATTGAAAATTCAATTGAACTCTGGTGTGGATTACCGCTCATGGTGGTGAATGTAACATGGTCGGCCACCGAGCAATTGTTTTTTTCTGTTGGTGAGCAATTTCCATCTCTTGTACAAACTTTAAAATACCCAACAAAAACACACATACAAGAGATTGTAGATAACGTAATGCATGGGAATTTTCTTTAGATTACATAACCACACAGTGTCGTAGCCAAAGTCAAGAATAGTGGGACGCCGGCATTGTCTACACGAAAATAACCGTTGAAAAGCACTAGGTTGGTGGACTGAATTATAGTGCTTAAAAAAATATTGCGGATGGGGACTAAACCAACATGGCCCCCCTTGCCATCTCCCCCGGCCCCTCTTCCCAACCTCCCCCCACACACACACACACACACACGCACCCACACTCCCTAGTATGGCCATCTCCAGCAAGGAAGAAAAATAGCTCGCGCTATAGTTCGTGCACGAACAGCTGACGATAAAGCCTAAAACCGCCAATACGCTAGTGGGGAGATCTACAAACCATCAAGCACTCACCCACATCGCTGGCGAACGTAGACTTTAAGTGTAGGGTATCCGGCCCTTTTTCTAGCGTCGGTAAGGAGGACAGCAAGATATAGCGAACCGAGTCACCTGTCCTAGTTTCAAGGATTCCCCGGCAAGTATTCCCGACCAGGTTACATTGACTGGTTGCCTTGGAGATGTGTAGGAAGACGATGCTTGTGTTGATTGAGTTGAGTCTGACGTCGGATATCTGGGTTGCCATAACAACGACTTAAGAATTAGATATGAAGTTAAACAGGTCGAGCGAATAATACAACCAAGCTGACTGGCTTATTCACTCTACCACACGGTCGCCCACATGCACTCATTCAAAGCACAATAGATTATTTCTAAAGTTTCCCTTCTGGATTTCTAATCTCTTGCTATAATAAGGAGATAAATAATACACCCCCTTCCCTGGATGTTTTGGACATTTTAATAAGCCAAAGCTTTAAGAAACGATCAAACGCTGGTAGAAAATCCTCCCAATCTAGTCAGCCATTAAGGTAACCCCTGACAACTAATCGCGTCTTGTGACGACACAGGCTTCCCGTTACCTCGATATATTCCAAAGAAGATGAGAGTGATGTCCACTTGGAGTTTATATGATGATGGTTCTCGACGCCCTAATAAAAAAAACTGCTAAACACAATATTAAAAATATCATAGTTTCTTGAATGAGCCGATGAAAATGGGTGCAATAAAACACACTTGCACATTATTGTGCAGGCCCGCAAATGATTCCGGCTCGCAAATGATTCCGGCCCGCAAATGATTCCGGCTCGCAAATGATTCCGGCTCGCAAATGAACCCCAAAAAGCACACAGTAGGCCCCCAATAGGCTCGATTTCCAGCTCGTTTCTTTCAGCCCGCAATACGTGCCCCCATCAACCGCTGGATAACTCGTCTGCGGGCGTTTGTCCTGCGATTGAAATTTCAGCCAATCAGAAAAGCGCCTGGATAGTTCTCATGCAGAAGACCGCTAACCACAAGGAAGGCTCAAGTAAAAAGCTTGAAGTCTTGAATCCAAAATCCGATTGATTAGCAGTGCTAAAAAGTTTCCGGAACAGAGGTTTTGGTATTCCCTGTCAATGGCTTTAAATTATATTCAATGCGGAACGGTTTTGTTTATCGTACAGGCTTCGGAGATCGCCCGGGTTGAAAATAGAAGCTTTTATCGGGATGTTTACAACCCTTGACCGATGAAGCGACGCCAGAACAATGAAAAAGTTCGCAAGTGTGTGAGGATTAGCGAGATTCATACTTCCCGGCCTCGAGAGGATGGGGAAAATGTTTCATAGCTTTTCAAAATCCTTATTTTACTAATTATTGCAGATTGTGGAGGCAAATTAAATATTCTATTCACATTTTGACGCGCCAGCGAGTGATCGTCGGCACTTATTTTTTACTTTGCACATTTTAGCGAGCTATGTTGGGCTTTGAAATACTGAATTTCCCCGTTTATTCGTTTACCTTTTCGAGTGTTTATGGGTGTTTTATAGCACGAATAGATCAAAGAAGTTGAATAATATCGGAAGTGACGTCACGGACAAGCGTGTGTGGCTATTGGTCCAGCCGTTAGTGGTGCCGATAGGCCTGGGACGAGCTGTTCCCTCCACAGGCGCCCCAGACCACAGTGGTCTTCTAGTATGAAAGCGCTTCGATACTAAAGTCAATAGAAACGTATAAAAAATTAAAGAATTGGTATTGGATTTTGGTGTATAATAAAGGCTGGAGTCCCAGAACGGCTCAAATGGGAAGGAAAACGACACAGAGACTTCTTGTGAGGCTTCAGCCTTTATTATACACCAAAATCCACTACCAATTCTTTTATTTTTTTTTTAATACGTTTCTATTGACTTTAGTATCGAAGCGTTTTCATACGAGAAAACCACTGAGCTTGTGATTCCCCAAAAAAACAACATAGCAGGCCCGCAAATGATCCCGTAACAATTTGCGGAATTGAACGCGGAAAGAAGTGCTAGACTCTATGTTAGATGAAAGAAAATTGATGGTTGCTTCGAAGGAATAGATGCGAAGAAGTTGCATAATATCGGAAGTGACGTCACGGACAAGCGTGTGTGACTACTGGTCCAGCTGTTAGTGGGATGGTTGCTTAGAAGGATGGTTGCTTAGAAGTATTGTTTAGAAAGATAGCTGCTTAGAAGGATGGTTGCTTAGAAGTATGGTTTAGATAGCTGCTTAGAAGGATGGTTGCTTAGAAGTATGGTTTAGATAGCTGCTTAGAAGGATGGTTGCTTAGAAGTATGGTTTAGATAGCTGCTTAGAAGGATGGTTGCTTAGAAGTATGGTTTAAAAAGATAGCTGCTTAGAAGGATGGTTGCTTATAACTAGCAACAAAAATTAGCAACCATTTTTGTTTTTTTTGCAAAAATCAAATTGACCCAAATGCCAAGCAACAAATGGTAATTATAGATAAAAAAAACTAGTTTACAGGTTTATTTAGGAAGCGGAAAACACTTGACTTTCAATTAACTTTATAAGACGACATACTTATTGTTAAATGGATCCCAGTCTTATTTGCAAATGATACTTCAATGTGCATCTGCCGTAGAAAGTCCAATATATCATTCGATATTATTTATTCAGATAACTACCACGTATTATAAATATAACAAATAAGCAACGCTAATTTCGTATATCAGCTACTTTGTGTTGTGACGAACACAGTGGCCGACAAAAAGAATTGGAAAATAAATAATTTTCTCATAAGCCGACAGCAGATTTCACTTGTTACAACAGGTTATTTTACTTTTAAAATCATGTTTACAACTACTACAACTATATAATAACAAAAATATACAACATATAATATGAAATATTACCTGAAACTGGATAAGTTGTTTGAAATTGTGATTTTTTGGGTCGAAGAAGTGAACAAAGTTGAATTGCCAAACGAAGAGTGCAGAAGTTACCAACAATACAAGAAGAAGGTAGCGGCGAGGATGACGCGAAAAACAGCCACGGAGAACGAGTCGGGGCATGGCCATTCTACCTGAAACAAATTAAATAAATGTAATACAGTGTTTGTATGATTTTTAATAGTTAATTCTGCCTAGTCACACAAACCTGGCTAAATCAATCAACAATCTAATATACGCCACTGACTTCCACTCTGGTTTATAGTGTGTAAACAAAACTGTTTTTGATAGGACGATTTTGCGATCAAACAAATCTGGCTAACAACCAATCATTGACAAGTCTTTGTTAAACGTCACTATTTCCTGACGGTAATGTTACCAATTATTCCAAACCTAGCTAGACGCCAAATTGAAAATTACCCAGAAGGCCCTGGTGACGAGGTTGTGCCCATTTAGCTGCACTTCTGAACTTGGTCATGCTTGAAGATCCAGCGTACTTTGGGAGCGCCCGCAAAGTACGCTGGATCTTCGAGCATGGCACTTGGTGAACAAGGCAAGTATGGATTGGGGACGACTTTATATGAGTGACGATGCCAGGCCAAACATCTAAGAAAACAACACGTTTTGCTTCCTGTGACGTCACAACTTTTACCATCCAATCCAACCCAACCACAGGAAACCCGATAAGAACGCATGGGACTAGGCTGGGGTTAAATAACTTCATGGACAATGATAAGACAAAAAAAAAAAACAGAACCAGCGTCTCGTATTAACTTGTACAACTCGTTATAAAACTTTGAAGTAGATCGCGGTCATTCATTTTGGACAGAGAGTTCTGTCCATTTCGAGCAATCTCTGGGGCCCTCGAGTTAAATATCAACGCTATATCAAGATTGTGAGAACATGTAAGTACACGAAATACAAAAGGACATAAAATATTGAGAAAAACAACGTAAAATACAAAGGTTACTTCACCTTACATTACCGCGACCTTTTTATGCCCTCTGAAACATTTTACAAGGATTTGGTTTGCTTTTATACACAAACGGGAGACTGTTTCACAAGTTTCTTTACAAATATTCTGAATAGGCTCACGAAAATAGCACGAGCATCAACTAAACCGGACTGCAATGTATAATAATAGAAAATAAACACATTGAATTTGAACAAATTTTACAAGAATTCGGGTTGCTTTTATACACAAACGGGAGACAGTTTCACAAGTTTCTTTACAAATATTCTGAAAAGGCTCACGAAAATAGCACGAGATCAATTAACCAGGACTGCAATGTATAATAAAAGGAAATAAACACATTGAATTGGAACACAAAAGCCTATACAAATACACAACAATACTTTGCACAAACCCTAATATGCAATCCGTGATACTGACTCACCCTACACAAACTCACACTAAATGTGCAATCACACACTATTATCATTTCAAACTATATGGAAACCTAACAGAAATGTTATAACCAGGTCCGTAGCAAGGTTTTTTAAGCAGGGGGTTCGTTTACACATAAAGTGGACCATTTTCTCTTAGGTAGCTCGTCCCGCCTCGTTGGTGCAGGTTCCTTATTTGCCTTAATAAGAGTGGAGAACCCAAACCCCCCGAACCCACCTGGCTACGGGCTTATCGATACGTCTGTCTTACACCTTAGTGTTCGTGTTTCACTGAATATACGCATTATAGATGCAGGTGTTTTAGCTTTCGAAACATGTTTTATCTTTTCCTGAAACTTTTGAAATCCATAAATTATTATTTTAATTAGGATGCCATAATGGTCTCTTTAAAACAAACGCAAAAAACAGGCCCGTAGAAAAAATCTTTTTTTTTCAGAAATTCTTCGAGGCAAAGCTAGCCACTGGATGATAAATCCAACAAAATATCATACTTTTCAATTGTGAAACACTAAACATCAAAATTTTACCGAGGCAAGTACCTCACTTGCCTCATGCTGTCTACGGCCCTGAAAAATCATGACTCACTGGTGAGCAAAGCAAACGTTCGCCTTAAGATTTTAAAGTTTTTGAGATTTTCAATTTCCTCTCCCTCTTCTTTCAAAGTCTTTACAAATTAAGAAAATATTGGGGGGGGGGGGGTCACAGCCACACCCCTACTGGTCTTTTCCAAATATTTTTTGTAAATATTTAGGGGTCACATGCCCAAATTGCCTGACTTCCTCAGACAACACTTACGACAACAGTTTCTTGTCGTATTTGCTTAATCGTATTTTCTTTACAACTAATCAAAGTAATGGCTTCCGCGTGGTCGAGATCAACCAGTCAACTATAAACTCCAAATAGAACATCGACAATTGCCCAGTGTGAACGCTTGCCAGTATATGCCCGCTTCACCTAGCTGCCTTTTTAGGGAAAATACTTTCTCCTTGGTAACGGGGCACATCTCCAAGCGAAGTGGCACATTCACTCCTCCGCCCTGTCGGAACCTCCTTGTAGTGTTATCGAATGTTTCCGTTTTCGATAAATCCAAAAAATGGATGATTGATTTCCGCATTCTTATTTTCCCTAACGATTTTTGACGATTTCACAGAGCTGTTATTTTTATTGATTTGTATCTGTATCGATTTTTAACGATTTGCTAGACCGGGTATCAGTAACATATTAAAGCTCGGCTAGTACGGCTCCTACAAAATTCAGAGCCCCCCCTCCTTTGGGGGACCTTTATTTTTCAGAGCCCCCCCCCCCCCTTTTGGTGGTTAAAAATTTTCGGAGCCCCCCCCCCCCCCTTTTGGTGGTTAAAAATTTTCGGAGCCCCTTCAATATCTTCCCTCCCCCCCTCGGTGCATTTAATGAATACTCCCTAAGGCCTGGTAAACTAGGAGGCATGTTACGTGCGACATCTAGCGAGCTTGTATCGACCGAGGATTAGGAATTGCTTCAGTCGCAACCAAAGTGCGGCTAGAATCGCTACTGGCTACACACATAGTACTATCCCCTAGGGATAAAATCTGATTTTGCCAACGTCTATTTTTTTGGATATAATGATCAAGAAATTCATCCACACAGCAGGCTACGTCACGAGTTTCTCGTGCTGCACGGTTTAATCCGTCATGCCTGGTGCACACTAGTGACCATAACGACTTAATGACATAGGCGCGTGCACCCTTATGTTCATATGTTCGTGTGAATGGTTCGACATTTTGACATAAGCCCAACATAACGACATGAACATAACGACACAAGAGAAAAAGCATGTAGCATCATTTTGTGTACCATAGAAATGATAGTTTGCTTTCGCGTCCCCTTTCAATTCAGCTTTGTCTCATTAGAGATACACACAAATTTTAAGTTTAAAATTTTGGTTCTGATGGCACTTTTTTATGAGCAAGTTTTCTATCTCTCGCATAAGATCAGTTTATGGTAGTTTTGTGAGCTCTAAGGCACAAATGCCAGTATTTCTGACAAACAAAGGATGCTGAACACAGCTCATAATGTTATAAACTTCCGTTAACCGCAGGCACAATACGAAACTACTTGACAACAGAACATGATCTATGCTAAAAGTTTTATTAAAGTTATTCGGTGTAATCTTACTGTTAATCCCAGGATGTTTGTGTCCTTTTCTTCTTTTTCTTCCTCCTTCTCCTTCTTTCTTTTTATATTATACTCACGTCGCCTCAAGCAGGGTGAGATGTTGACAAACCTGTGCAAACTCCATTGACAGGCCTCCTAAGCGGCCTTTCGCACTTACCAGTCAGATCTGGAGTGAAGAGTGATCCCTAGCAAGACAAGATGCCTTACTATTTGCTCTATTCATCTTGACGCCATGAAAACTCCCTTGTCCAACGCCTATCAATATTACCTTTTAAAATGCTCATCAGGTTTAGGTTGTATAATATGGTTAATATGGTCAACATATAATTATAAAGATTATATAAAAAATTAAAAACTATAATTTCATTTAGAATTCCACTCAAGCATCTACAGTGTTGCCTTATGTGTCATTGGGCCACAGGTATTTTATACCTCTACTTCCGCCTTTATTATACGGTCATAATGTTTCGGTCGGTAGAACAATTTTACTGTTTAATTAAGTAAAGACATTAGAAAATAGAATATTTCGCTTGTATTTTCAAAATCATAGTTTCAACCCTTTGTGTAACCACAAAAAATATAATGGGCAAAGTAGACTGCGCAACAAATATGATTCCCCTTTAAATATTTTCAAAAATCGTTTCTTTAGAATAACGAATATTTAGTATAAGTAGTATGTTAAATTTAGTTGATCTACGTTTACCCCCTTAAAAAGTATTATTTGAACAGCCTAGATGATTGGCGATAAATCACCAATTAAACAAACCACATCAAATCCATCTTGCCACAAAATACTGAAATGTTTCAGTCTCCATATGCTTTTAAGTCATCAGTGTATAAACACTACTTGAAAATAAATGAATGTCTTTAGGTACACTACGCCACTTACAAAAAACCAAGACACATTTCTTCCAAAACTCAGCGAAATGAAAAGATTCAATCTGCGCATTCCGTTCGTCGTATTTTTTAGGCCTTATTTGTTGGAATTCTCGGTAATTTTTTCCCAACTCCTGCTAATTTCTGCGAATTTTTTTAACAAAAATAATTAGTTTGAACACACCAAAGAGCCGTCCCTCGTTCTCGTTAGAATTGCGTACGGTGAATGAAAAGATCTGATGGGTAACAAATATGCTTGTGATTCGACACTTTTAACAAACGCCATAATATGAAGCTAATTTCTTATTTATATGGTAGAGTTAAATAATAAATAAATGATGTAAGCTCTAGAATGGGCTTCGTTAAACAGCGACTTTTTGTGCGGCCAAACGCTACAACAATAATAATAAAATATAAATTCTCAGGAAATCTCAGACTCGACTTAGCCTAAAGCGGCTTTTAAGCCATCAACCTAGACATTATTTGAGTGAGAAGCAACAATCATAAAACGGGTGTCAATAATTTGGATTTTTGCCGATGTTTGGAGTAGCGGAAACTTATCAAACGGGAAATGTTTAAAAAATGAGACCATAAATCTATTTCAAAAACACACAGTAAATAAATAAACAACACCATTGTTTTATGAAACTTCTAGAGTCCTATATATCGAAAAAGGTTTTGACAACTAACCCTCTCTATGTAATCTATTTTTAGAGCTTGTAGTGATTTTTCATCCCTTATTAAAATGTTTTTTTAAAACCATTAAGATGGAATGGCTGGGAATTTTGAATTTTGGTTCCTTTGAATTTTCACACTGGAACAAGATATTTGAAACTAAGGATATGCTTTCTTTCTTATATCTCTTACCTCATAAGTGGTTCATTTGATAAAGGCTTTGGTTACAAGGAAAAGAAAGCGTGTATATATTTAATATTGTTGTATTGTAGCATAGCTCCACACTTCTCGTGAAAATTGTCTCGAAACTTCCTTTCACAATCTCTGATCGATGATGAAAAAATAACGAACGTTTACATAAAGTAGAAAACTTGACAGCCGGCTTTCCTGATTGACTCATTTGAAATAACAAATATTTTAGCAAAGCCCATAGCAAAGCCCATATATTTTCTGTAAAGTGTTCTTGTTTCATCAATTAGTTCCATAAAATATTAAAAGCGATTATACTGTATACTTTAAAATTTACTGCGGAAAAAATCGAAAGGCTGTGTTCTACATGATAAGCTTTAGGAATGATATATTTGTTTTGCCCGGCGATGTCTGAGAAGAATTGAACACTGGGTGATTTTATCGTTGCGTTCTCTTCGCATCTGTGCGAATAATTGCCTGATAATAATAATAATAAAATAAACACACACGCACACAAAGACGTGCGCGCGGGAAATCAAACCGAGAAATAAGACAACCATGGTCGTCGTTCTACCCGAAGCAAGACTTTATGACTAATAAGAACATAACTCGGGAGTATGCATGGCTAATTAAAAGGTCAAAAGAAGAGTTGTCAACACAATCAGCCACATTATACCCAGTACTATAATCCTCCCAGCGAGCACCGAGCAAAATTAGAACCAATATAACAAAAGACAATATATCAGGGAAAGAAGTAACACCAGTCCATGTTTTTTTCTGTTACTCACTTACTCACAGGGGACTCTGAAGCGAGATATCTGCGATAGACACTGCCATGATACACAACTGATTTCTTGGCTAGCTTATTTCTGTTCCACAAGTTCCACCGCTCGCGATCACAAACAACTTAAATATTCCTTGAATATCCCCGATTATCGCACGCGTTGGAGTTTCCTGGTTAACTACAATGAAGAGTACGTGAAATCACGACAGATCGCATTTGAAATCACAACTTCTGACTTAATCTTGTGATGGCCGAGTGAGCATGGGGAGAGACGAGGAGACATTTCGTTGTCAGTTGTAGTGGAATTTGATATCCCTCCTCGTGAGTCTAGTCGCCAAACAAATAGTGTCATCACCTCAATTGGAAACGCACTTTAATAACATTAATCTACTTGCCCTGATTTTATACTGCAGCGAGTAATTATTATCTACAATTTATAAGTGAAAAGGAGCTGCTAAGCATTTTAACCAGTTTTTTAGTTTTGTGTCATTTTCAAGGGCTTCCGACTTCTTAATTTCTAAATGTTCCAAAGCTTTTTTTCTATTTTATTGCTTTATTTTTCTTAATTGTCTACCTTTGTCTTCTTCACATTGTCAACGTTTTCGATGAACTTAAATTCAACAAGATTTTTGATAAGGCATAAATATAAATACATTTACCGCCTGTTGTATTCTTGGTTGGTAGGCGTTTATTACTGCCCATGTCCCCTGTGCGGACGTGTCTATTATTACTCCCATGTCCCCTGTGCGGACGTGTCTATTATTACTCCCATGTCCCCTGTGCGGACGTGTCTATTATTACTCCCATGTCCCCTGTGCGGACGTGTCTATTATTACTCACATGTCCCCTGTGCGGACGTGTCTATTATTACTCCCATGTCCCCTGTGCGGACGTGTCTATTATTACTCCCATGTCCCCTGTGTGGCCAAGTCTATTATTACTACAATTTCCCCTGTGTGGCCGTGTCTATTATTACTCCCATGTCCCCTGTGTGGCCGTGTCTATTATTACTCCCATGTCCCCTGTGTGGCCAAGTCTATTATTACTTCCATGTCCCCTGTGTGGCCAAGTCTATTATTACTCCCATGTCCCCTGTGTGGCCAAGTCTACTATTACTCCCATGTCCCCTGTGTGGCCAAGTCTATTATTACTCCCATGTCCCCTGTGTGGCCGTGTCTTACTCCAATTTCCCCTGTGTGACCGCGTCTTTTATTACTCCCATGACCCCTGTGTGGCCAAGTCTATTTTTACTCCCATGTCCCCTGTGTGGCCGTGTCTTTTATTACTCCCATTTCCCCTGTGTGGCCAAGTCTATTATTACTCCCTTGTTCCCTGTGTGGCCAAGTCTTACTCCCATGTCCTCTGTGTGGCCGTGTCCGTGTCTACTATCTCATCTTGACTCTTGAATAAGCAGAACCTTGAGTACCCAAGTAGCAATCTACTGGTTTTGACGTTTCATTTCCTGGGGGAGCCCGGGTATATTTCATGTGATAGACGGTTGACACCATGTCTTAAATCATTTGAACAACAATTCTGCTGATTTTACTGAGGAAATGGAAAAACTAAAAAAAAGAGTGTGCAAGAAGCTTAAATGTCTAGGCAGGATTTGACAAGACAGAGAAATATTTTTTGCTCAGCTTAAGTCGAGTACCAGTCTTAAATTAGGCAATAAGTCAGCCGATAATCAAATACCACACACAACATCAGTTTCAGCATTTGTTTATTACTACAAGAGATCCAGCTTTATTCGATGATAAAAATCAGTGCGGTTCGTTAACCATACTTCCTGTAGAGTCTGAAGCGTGGGCTAATCGAAGATATCAAGGTCACGGCGAAACAATAGATTATATCTCTACTAAATTCAAGCTGCCGGTTTTTTCACAGGTGGAGGGGGAGGAGGGGGTGGAGGAGCCGCCGCAGGGGGTGGGGGAGGGGCAGGGGCCGCTGGAGGTGGCGGTGTAGGCTCCAAGTAGTCGGGTTCAGGGGGGTTCACTGGCGTTGCTTTCTGTTGTTTGGGGGCTGCTGCAGAGGGTTTTGTCTTCTTGTGCACCCTCCTGAAAATCCCCTTCTTTACTTTTCTCGGCTTGTCCACGGTCTCGTAGATATGGTCTTCATCATCGGTGGGAATTCTTTTGTACTTCTTACGGCGCCCTCTCCTTTTAATGGACCTTATGCATAAGCACATGAGCACCAGCACCACCAAAAGAAGGACCCCAGCAGCACCTAGCGCATGTAGGACGAGCTTGCGCTTCCAGATGAAATTTAAAACCGGATTTTTGTGGATGATACGTAGCACTGCTGAGAACTCCGAGTCCCGATAGCAAACTTGACCGTTACCATGGTAACCGGCATTGCAGGCGCAGGTGAAGGAACCAGCGGTGTTTTTGCAAGAGGCGTACTTGGAACAGTTGTGTTTCTTGGTGGAGCATTCGTCTATGTCTGAATGGGGGTAGGAGTGCCAGTTAGAAGCATGAAGAAATCCTGGTGCCGGTGATAGATGCAGAAAGGCCGTAGCTAGACAATTTTGTTAACCAGGGAGGGGGGGGATGTTTCTTTTATTTACTTGCTTTGGGGGTAGACGATTAATTTTTTATGTGAATTTTGTAAAAATTTCTGCTCTTCTAAGGGGACAGCTGGCCCCCGTACTAGCAACGGCCATACAGTGGACCCTGACCCCCTCTCATCAATAGCAACGGCCATACAGTGGACCCTGACACCCTCTTATCAGTAGCAACGGCCATACAGTGGACCCTGACACCCTCTCATCGTACCAACGGCCATACAGTGGACCCTGACACCCTCTCATCAATAGCAACGGCCATACAGTGGACCCTGACACCCTCTCATCAATAGCAACGGCCATACAGTGGACCCTGACACCCTCTCATCAGTAGCAACGGCCATACAGTGGACCCTGACACCCTCTCATCAGTAGCAACGGCCATACAGTGGACCCTGACACCCTCTCATCAGTAGCAACGGCCATACAGTGGACCCTGACACCCTCTCATCAATAGCAACGGCCATACAGTGGACCCTGACACCCTCTCATCAGTAGCAACGGCCATACAGTGGACCCTGACAACCTCTTATCAATAGCAACGGCCATACAGTGGACCCTGACACCCTCTCATCAGTAGCAACGGCCATACAGTGGACCCTGACACCCTCTCATCAGTAGCAACGGCCATACAGTGGACCCTGACACCCTCTCATCAGTAGCAACGGCCATACAGTGGACCCTGACACCCTCTCATCAATAGCAACGGCCATACAGTGGACCCTGACACCCTCTCATCAGTAGCAACGGCCATACAGTGGACCCTGACACCCTCTTATCAATAGCAACGGCCATACAGTGGACCCTGACACCCTCTCATCAGTAGCAACGGCCATACAGTGGACCCTGACACCCTCTCATCAGTAGCAACGGCCATACAGTGGACCCTGACACCCTCTCATCAGTAGCAACGGCCATACAGTGGACCCTGACACCCTCTCATCAATAGCAACGGCCATACAGTGGACCCTGACACCCTCTCATCAGTAGCAACGGCCATACAGTGGACCCTGACACCCTCTCATCAATAGCAACGGCCATACAGTGGACCCTGACACCCTCTCATCAATAGCAACGGCCATACAGTGGACCCTGACACCCTCTCATCAGTAGCAACGGCCATACAGTGGACCCTGACACCCTCTCATCAGTAGCAACGGCCATACAGTGGACCCTGACACCCTCTCATCAGTAGCAACGGCCATACAGTAGACCCTGACACCCTCTCATCAAGGGAGATGAAGAGTTAGATACGAATTCGAAATAGAGGGTTCTATTCAACTATCCTATTGATTCAAAAAGCAATATTAGCAAAGAAATGGCAGAAATAAGCAAAAGTCCCAAAGTCGAACCTTTGCTATAGCAAAACGTAATTGCTGTACTTTTTGCACAAATATTGGCCACATTTGGATCAAATGCCCGTGTAGGGTTAAGGCTCCATCTGTCTACTCGTACAGACTTACCTACACACTCAGAGCCGTTCTCAGTGAAACCATCCATGCAGCCGCACTTGAATGAGCCAAGCGTGTTGATACACTTCATGTGTTTTGCCTTACACGTGTGGGAGCCATCCTCACACTCGTCTTGATCTGGTGAACCAAACCATGACAACATAAATATATTATCCGACTAACACTACTACCGGGGAATACGGGAATAAGGGGGAGAAGTTGTGGCCTTAACAGGCCATGTAAGAATAGAGAGGGGAGGGCAAAGTACAGAAACATTAAGAAAATAGTGTGGGGCACTGCCACGCCTACTGGTCATTTCCTTATGACTTTTGATTTATTTTATGGGGGGTAGGGGGGGCATGCCCCAGTGCCCCCCCCCCCCCCCCCCCCTGCTTAACCTGTCAACTTTCGGGGTTCTGTGAGAGTAAGATTTTTTAAACAGCTTTATGGACAAGAATTGTAATATACAAAATAGATGCCCAGTGGGGCCATGTGTAAACGGGCACTAGGCCCATGGAAGACACACCCCCATCTAAACAAAATGGAAATAAAAAATGACTAGTTATGTTCTCCCATCAATGCTGTACTTTGATAAGGTATAAGATAAGGCTGCAGCGAAATGTACAGGCTCGTAGGTTGGTCTTGGGATGAGTTGTGCGCTTTTTTAAGGCTCCCCACATTTATTCACTAAGATCCATATCTTAGTCAATAAAAGCTGTGTTTCCACTTCCGCGAGGGATATCTTCAAAATGCACTCGCCTTATTCTGAGTCGTCAGGAGTTCTTTTCATACAATACTCATCCAAAATATCGGCAAAATAAGCACCATTTGACTAATAAAGCCTCGGGGGCTATTGCCTTGACCACACTCGGACTCGAGGAATAATTCTATTTTTTTTAGATAAGCGAATGCCGTATTGAGCGGTCGGCAAACGCAGAACGGACGGACATGAAAAGAGAAATTAAAACAATGCAAAAAAAATAATTAAAGGATGAAGAGTAATAAACAAAGAAGTAAATGATAAATCGTTCTAAATAGATTTCTAAAAAATTCCTATCCAGGCATGAAAGATAAGTGCAATATAAACTATCTTTAGTAATATGCTACAATTGTCCGTATGTCGAGTATACAAATAATGTCAAATTCTTGCACAAAAGGACATTTCTATTAACACAAAGGATGATTTAATAGACAGCACGATTTAGAGTGTAAATCTGCCTACGACTCAGTTATGGTCTTCGACTACAAAAGTCGTGGAATGTTATTCAGGGCTAAAACAGGATTATTTACACAGCTTGATTTATGATGCACAGCTTGATGTATGCGACATCTCTACAACTCGAGTCGTAGAGTGTAAATCAGCCTACGACCCGTTTAGATCCTCGACTTCGAAAGACGTGGAGTGTAATTCAGGGCTAAGACATGTCCCATACGACTAAATCGTGCTGTCTAAATCGGCATTAAGAACCCATTCAGATGAATTCGATTTTTTTTACTGTGACCCACCTTCGCATAATTTGCCTACTTTCTTAGCGCCTTTGTTGCACACGCAGGCATACCCGCCGGGCGTGTTTCGACACGTGGAGGTCTTCGGGTCGCACATGGAAAGACCCAAGGAGCACTCGTCGTAGTCATGGCATTCCGCCCCGTTACCATAGTAACCCGGCTTACAGGCACACAGGAACGACCCCTTAGTATTCACGCAGGAGGCCTGGGCCGAGCAGAGCTGTGGCGTCGTTGCACACTCATTTATATCTTTTTAGGAACAAGAAAGTCAATCTAACGATTTTCAATGACGTATATGGACTAGGGACCTACGGGGCCCGGCCCCCCTTTTAGCAGCCAAAAATACAGTAAATGCATGTGACATTATCTAAAATACAGGAGAAAATGCCTTGAAAGTCTCTTTTGGGCCCCCCTCCTGTTAAAAATCGTGGCTACGCCGCTGCATAGTTACGATGTTCTTAAAAGTACGCATAGTGTTTTCATCAACATAAATACCTACACACGTGGTGCACCATGGGCCCCAAGGCTGCCATAGCAACATACACTTCTGTTGCGTCCGTTGCCTAGTTACCTGTTCACCTGAAGCACATACATCACAATAGTAACATGTACACGTTGTAATTCCGTTGCCATGGCTACCTAAGCTTCTGGTTAACCCGTCGTCATCTGTTCACGTGGTGCATGTTCCCATAGTTACCTGTGCACGTTGTGTATCCATCCCCGGTGAAGCCAAGTGGGCAATGACATATATAGGATCCTAGGGTATTAGAGCACACCGCATCTTCGTGACAAACCGCAGGGTGAGATTTTTTGTCGCATTCATCTTTATCTAACCAACAAATGGAAGCAGTGTTAAAGCCTCTTTGAGATGTGATTGTGGATCACTAGCGGTCAGGTTGTTTGATGGTGATTTGAAAAATTTGAAAGAATTTCGAGAGGTTTGGGAAGGGTATTTTGGGATTGGGTTTAAAAGGCCATTGATAATTTTGTTTGGAAGGGCATTGGGATTGGGTTTGAAAGAACATTGACGAT